>NW_010525591.1:25841-73991 GCF_000687285.1 Phaethon lepturus | reverse complement strand
TAGTGATTCTGTGATTCTGTGATTCTGTGTCAAACACTAGACTTCAGATTAGACTGGAACAATGTAAGTAGGAAAAATAGAAGTAGTAAGACTACGGCAAATTTAGTCAACAGAAATAATTAAACATACTTTTTATCAACCTCCTTCAACCCCCCTTTTTTTTTCCACTGTACGGAAAGAAATTTTTTGAAATGTAAACTTTAAAATGTGACTCTTAATGAGAATGAAATGAGAATGAAGCTTGCTGAATTCACATTAAAACCTTCTTCTTGGAAATTTCCAATTCTACTTTTACCAACAAATACTCTTCTTTTTTTTTTTTTCCAATAGAGGTAGCATTATATGCAATATTGCCTATCCACAATTAGGCAGGATTATAAATATTGTTTAAAGCATCAACATTGTTAATGATGATAAAATATTGTGTACACTTATTGCAGTTCCTCTTTCTAAAATAGTAAAATATAGTCACACAGAAAAAACATCTTTTAACATAACTAATCTGAATAAGGATTTTTTTCAGTGGAGTACCTTTATATTTGAAATTTCCAAATGTGTTAAAAGAACAGTTCAGGAAAATTGAGACAGGTTTTCCACTACCACAACAGGCGCTTTGAATAAAACTTTTACAGAAACATGGAATCCTAACAAACCAAAAAGAAAAAGTTCTAACATGAAGTTCTTAACCAGTTACTCATTCACTATTGATTTTATGTGGAAAGCACTCAGAATAAGGACAGTGGACAGCATTGTGAAATCCTGGTATAGCTTAGAATTCTCTATTCTCACTGTTATTATGATGTCACCAGAATTACCATGATGCCTTAGGGTACACAAATCTTGAGTGATATCTTTTATAGCTCTAATTTTACCTCTAGACTACTAATACCCGGTGATAGGACAAGGGGTAAATGGTTTTAAACTAAAAAACATCATATACCTAAAAAGGTATTGTTGCGGCCTGAAAGGAGCCATTTAGGACGACCTCCCTCCCCTTGGGACCAATGACCAGGTTCGTGATCCCCCTGGACTGAATTAAGATGAAACACCACCAGCCAACCAATTTAACAATTTAATAGTACAAAAATGCAAGGCATGAGGTTCCATGGAATAACTCAATGGCAACTACTCTAAACAATTCACCTAGACTGACAAGTCCTGTGCAACACGTCTTTCACAATTTGACAAAGAGACAATAAGGAGAAAGAGGGAGGCAGAGAGAGACAGAGACAAAGAAGATATCACCACCCACAGATCCAGCGGTGTCCCTTGGTCCTCTTGATTCTTGTTGTTCCTTGGTGGTGGGAGTGCCCCCCAGCCACGGTGAGCACCGCCTTTTATACTTTTTAGTCCCGCCTTTTTCACTCCAGTTGTCTGAGGAGACGGAATGTTTTTAGTGCCCACACGACAACTGTGTTGTGTCTCGCATGCTTGGGGGGGGTCGTTGGTTGTCAGGTGCCCTCGTCAAGTGCCATGTTCAAGGCTCCGTTCAGGTTTCGGTTCTTATCATGATGCATTGTTCAGGCAACACCGAGCTGAGCCATTTTTGCAGCTGCCCCCAAGTCATCTCTGCATAGATAAAGATCTGTCAAGGTGAGACGAAGCTGAGTTGATTCACAACTCCCTGCATCTCGTCTTTGTGCTCTGAAACCGGTCTAGTAGGCCTCCACACCAAGAAATGTTTAAGGCAAAGTCCATGCATCGGTCCGCCACAGTTATATTTAGACTAGATCTAAGGAAGAAATTTTTCCCAGTAAGGGTGGTGAAACACTGGAAGAGGTTGCCCAGAGAGGTGGTAGATGCCCCATCCCTGGAATCATTCAAGGTCAGGTTGGACAGGGCTCTGAGCAACCTTATCTATTTGAAAATGTCCCTGCTCATTTCTGGGAGGTTGGTCTAGATGACCTTAAAAGTTCCCTTCCAACCCAAAGATTCTATGATTCTATGATTATCGAAAAAATAATAGTTCTTAAAATTCTGCATATATCATTTCACATAAAAAAGGTGCCTGATGAAGCAGACGCTGTAATACTACCTTTTCTCAAACAAATAGAAATGTATCAAGGGTAAATAATGTCTAGTTTCCACGTAAGAGTTTTATAAAATACTGCCCAGGGAAAAGAAAGTTTACCACAGTTCAGGAATAATGCCCATAGCCTTTATTCACATCATAATCACAGTTTCAGATCTCAGTGATTTTTTTTTCCCTTAGGTAATATTTTAGAGCAATTGACCTTAGAACCAGTCACTATTTATTTTCTATTTTTTCCTAGTGCAACATACGCAATTCCATGTTTCCTGTAGTGTGTTTGACAAGCATAAAAAGAAGTAGAAGAATAAGAAAATGGTTCCCAAATGCTGAAAGAAGTGGAATAAATTTAAAAGCCTCAAACCTTAAATGGGCTGCAGCAGCTGATGTATCCTGTGCTCAGAAATTCCTGTTTTAGGTCACAGAGTCAAGTGAAATGTCTTGTAAGGCTATTGCTAGATGCTCAATATTTGAGGGAAAAAAAAAGTTGAACAACTAGCTGTGTAATGCTTTAAAATTGTCTTTATTGTGAATAATACTTTAGGTCATATGGCCCTATGTCAGCCCACTGAATTGTGCTTGGCTGTTAAGATGATAGAAGCCAGTCCCATAATTCTTGGCTTTGTTTGTAAAAACACATTAGGTGCACAATCTGCCCCTCTGGTATGGGGCAATTGTCTACTAGTCATAGACTTATGCTGTGTTTGAGGTTTTTAATTCAATTACAGATCTTCATTAAAACTTCTTGGAAGTACCTATGGTAGATTGGAAAAACCAATTAAGAACTACATCATGCTACTTGTGTATGTATGAAAGAAAATGCAATCATTAAGATTTTATAATTTCTATAAGATTTGTTGTTGTATGAAACAATGCTTTGATGTATGCTGTTTATTATATTTTATTTTCATAACTGATTACACATATTTTAAATGAAATTAACTTCATTTAATTCTAAATGCTGTTTCCATTTTCAAGGCTCTGTCATTTGCAGCAGATGAGTAAATATACTTATATGACTTTGAAACTACCCCATTTCTGACTGCGGTTTTGTTACAACTATGAATGACTTTCACAACAGGAACACAGGCCAATTTAAAGTCCAGGCACCAAGCAATTTGAGATCCACCAGCTTTGTGCAGTAATATAATTATTCCCTCCGAGGCTCTTAATTGTATTCATCACACCATGATTTCTGCACAAATTAAGCATGCGTTTACTGCTATATATAACTTGCTTTGCAGTTAACATCCTGGAAACAAATTTCAAGGAGATAGAATCTTGAACTTAGTCATCCCATGAAATCAGTAGTTTCACTGCTCAGAAAAGTCACTTAGACTGTAAGGTCATTATATTTTTACATCACCATACAGAGAAGCAGTGAAAAAAGAGTGTGTGGAAAAGATCAGCAAACTTTTATACAAAATTTTTTTTAAGACTTTAATTGTTAAAGGTCCTAGTAAAAAAATCCTTAAATATAATTTTAAGGCACAAGGCAAAAAAAGAACATTATTAAAAAACCTTGCAGTGTGCAGAAGATGTTGGAAATTCAGAGGCAGAAAAAATAAGATTGAGATATATATATCTCACACATATGTCTGTATATGCATATATACACGTGTGTGTGCGCGCCATTCTGACCTTTTACTTCGCTAATTTTATAACAAATCACACAGTTCTAATGAGTATTTCTAGTTAAAAAAAAGTATTAAGATTGTTCTTCACATAATTGTCCAAATAATAAGTTACAGTCAAGGTACCATTTTTAGGAAATAATTCAGTGTAGAATACTTTTCCATGTATGGTTTTAAGTTTCTTTTTACAGGGGTGTATCTACTCTGTTACCCAGGTAATTTTAAAATATGTAAGTTTTTGTAATTACATCACAGTAGTGCCGGTATATGTGAATCCAAAATAACCCACTTATTTTTTTCTTGATAAACTATTTTTTTGGGGGGTAGTATAGGGGGATGGAAAGTAAAACAAAGTCTAATGCTGTGCATATCTTAATAACCCATAGATATGTGGGCCTAGGCACCCTTTTTTGTATTTCACTGGAGATTGTTCTCTTTCTGTGGACATTTCTCTATACCCACAATTGTAGAAGATACCCATCATGAAAAGACAAAGAAGAAAGAAACAGGATACAGAGCTTGTGATCCATCTCCATCTTTCCGTACACATTCTTCTGGGATTTTAAATTAGAGTACCATTTTGACATGTCTGTAAATTGCTGTATAAATTGTCCAGTAGTCCACAGAGTTGAAAATCAAGATTTTAGTAAGTTTCAGAGTTGTTGTGGATAGTAGAAATATCCAGAGTTAATGACAGAGTTAAAGGCTAGAAATAATAACAAAAAATTGGGAAAAAAATGTAAAGCTCCGTGACTTGAATTAGCCCCTACATACTGAAGGTGAAACCAGAAAATATCTCTCAAATGTCAGAGGCTGGTGAGCATCAATAAAAGAATACTGGCCTAATCACATTGAGATGGTGATTCTCACATCCTTGCAATATTATTTTCTATTCTTTCCATCTTCTTTTTCCCCTCTTTTTCCTTTATTATGTTTAACATGTTTACTGAGTCCATAAACTGTTCCAGGGTTTATTCTATTCGTATTAAATAAAATTGGAAAGGCTGATGGTTGGAGTTTAATATTTTCCTCCTGTCTTAATTGTTTGAGGTGCTAGTAAAATAATGAAAATATGAGTGTTAATAATCAACAGACCTTTCAGTAAAGGCTTGGTTTGGTCTTGGTGTATGAGTAGACTCAACGCATAAGGTCACAAGAACAATTTCTACTTTCAGAAAAAAGCTCTAATCTCCAGATGTCAATGAAAAATGTCTTTTTGTCTAATAATATTAAATTGGATATTGCCACGTGTAATGTAAGCAGAATTGCACTGATATATTGAAAGATCAGATCTCTTATCTCACAGTGCACATATTATGATATAGAAGTATTTCTGCATTTGTTGCATATATGAGGGAGAACCTTTGTTAGAAAATTGCTTGGGAAAATTCTCCTGAAGATCTATAAGACATTTTCCTGACTAAGGTTCTACATCTGAAGTTTCACTAGCCTACAGGGAACACCTCCCTTACAATTAATATACCTAAGAATTATAACATGGGAACAGCATGGAAGTGACTTGGAATGTTGTACCAGGGCCAAAGGGAGTCTTTAACTTAATGATATCTTTTAGTTGCAGTTCACATGTGTGAATCCTCTACCATTCAATCTGGTGTAAACATTCTCTCAGAGCATTGTATAATGTGAATGACCAGGTATTATTTCTATATTTACAGTGCAGAAATGGTCCTTCAAAATCTACTTTTTATTTTAAAATCAAATTTTTGGCATCCTGCCAAAAGTAATTAAAAAAACCATAATCCCTAAGCACAGAGCAAATCCAGCAATAAATTTTAGCCAAAATATAACAATCAAGCAGCAAACATCTATTGGCAATGGAAACTGCCAGACCTTCCAGGTCCCCAAAAGAAGCCTCTTCCGCAACAAACCTCAGCTTTCTGCATGCATCTGTTCAATATGACTGGCTTTGCAAAAACCTGAGAAAGGCAAGACATTTAGATTCATCTTGAACAAGAAGGGAAAGAGCTACAGGAACATTACAGAAAATTAAACATTAGCATTCTCTGCTCCTGTCATGGGATTTGGAATTCTTTCCTGATTAAGAGTAGAATTGGAAAAGAACCTCTCCTGAGTGCCTAAGTCTAAGCCATTTGGAGTCTTAGAAGTAAGGAGCAGTTTCCTTGAGTCCTCCTGGAAAAAGGAGACAGACAGCAAAATTGTAAACCAGTGTCTTTAACTCCCTTAAAGATAAAATCTAAAATATTATTGAACTCACCTTCCTTGGCCCCCTTAGAACAATGTATTCCAAATGGATTCTGAGCTGATAGTGAAGCATATTACAGCAGTCCAATGCAGAAAATCTGAGCATGGGCTATCAGATTCTTCTTCTAAGAAAGAACAACATTTTCAGTTACTGCTGCTGTTTCTTTATGTAAAACAGCTGGGAGTATGCTTTGACCCCAAAGCACTGAGATTTGGCAAATGACCATGAGTCAGGAGGTGTTGCAGGAGACTTTCTTCTTACTCAGAAAGGGCAAAGTAGTAGTCATGCCCAGGTTTTATTCTTAACATCCTAAATTACAATAGTAACACATGGATGCTTCCTAAACTATAGAAAAATACTAGATTTTCCAATGCAACAGTATGCCTTGCTTTTATCAGAATATGTCTTAACTCTTCATTTTAAACCAATCTTTCCAGCTCCAGATACCATCCTTGATTTCTACATCCCCTGATGAAAGATATGTTGTCCACTGGTTATTAACATGGTAAACTGGAATTCTAACATCCATGCATATTTAGTTCTTGGTTTGAGAGATGTATAAATGTTATCTGATTAGTTGGATTCTGAGCTCAAACACTTTGTGAACCATTATTGGCTTGCTTAGAATACTGTCACTTATGGCCAGATCTCCCAATTTGGGTAAAAATTTATGTTTATCTCTGATCATTTGAAGTACTTCAAACATTATCAGAGCCTTTTCATATCACTGTATAGAATACATTCATGTAGCAAAATGAAGAAAAGATTGTAACATATTCAGTAAAGCTCTGTTTTTCCAATCTAATAATAGTGTTTCAGGCATGGTGCCCAAGCCTTGACATCCACTACTGGCCAAAATACAGGCTCTCTGTTCTACGTATGCTGTTATTCAAGTTGCTACTATGCGCTGAAGCACATGTCCTCATTTTCATTTGTTTTGTTGCTCCTCTTAAGTAGACAATAGCAGAACACCGTTGTTTTGCGCCTTTGACAACTTAGCTATTGAAAAAAAAAATTCTCTTAATTTTATACACCATGAGTCCCAGAAGCCCTGGCAGATTGAAAGGACACTCTGTATTGGACAAAAAAAAAATTAAAATCATAGTTATAGAATCATAGAAGTATAGAATCATTAATGTTGGAAAAGACCTCTAAGACCATCAAGTCTGACAGTCAACCCAACACCACCATGCCCACTAAACCGTATCCTGAAGTACTACACCCACATATTTTTTTAATACTTCCAGTGATGGTGACTCCACCACCTCCCTGGGAAGCCTGTTCCAACGCTTGACCACCCTCTCAGTAAAGAAATTTTTCCTAATATCTAGTCTAAACCTCCTCTGGCGCAAAATGAGGCCATTTCCTCTCATCCTATCACTAGTTACTTGGGAGAAGAGATCAACACCCACCTCACCACAACCCCCTTTCAGATGGTTGTAGAGAGCGATAAGGTCTCCCCTCAGCCTCCTCTTCTCTAGACTAAACAAGCCCAGTTCTCTCAGCCGTTCCTCATAAGACTTGTACTCCAGAGTCCTCACCAGCTTCATTGCCCTTCTCTGGACACACTCCAGCAACTCAACGTCCTTGTAGTGAGGAACTGAACACAGGATTCAATGTGCAGCCTCACCAGCGCCAAGTACAGCAGCATGATCACTTCCTTACTCCCGCTGGCCACACCTTTTCTGATACAGGCCAGGATGTTGTTGGCCGCCTTGGCCACCTGGGCACACTGCTGGCTCTTGTTCAGCCGGCTGTCAACCAGCACCCCCAGGTCCTTTCTTAAAATAAGCTTCATAAAATTATATAATCTGAAGAGACTCTCTTCAGCCTTTTCTCTAACAAACTAGAATAATTAATTCAAGTTGCCAAATAATATATTGACCTCTGCCCATCGATCCAGCCTGTCCAGATCCCTCTGCAGAGCCCTCCTACCCTCCAGCAGATCAACACTCCCACCCAACTTGGGGTTGTCTGCAAACTTAATGAGGGAGCACTCGATCCCCTCATCCAGGTCATCAGTAAAGATATTGAATAAGACCAGCCTCAGTACTGAGCGCTGGTGAACACCGCTTGTGCCCAGCTGCCAAGTGGATTTAACTCCATTCACCACAACTCTCTTGGCTTGGCTGTCCAGCCAGCTCTTTACCCAGCAAAGAGTACACTTACCTAAGCCACGAGCCACCAGTTTCTCTAGGAGAATGCTGTGGGAGGCTGGGAGACGCTACCAGGACCTGAAGTCCAGGTAGGCAACCTCCCCAGATCAGGTTGGGCAAGCAGGACCTGCCTTTCATGAACCTGTGCTGGCTGCGGGATCCCTTGGTTGTCCTGCACATGCCCTGTGAGCATCCTCAAGATGAGCCTCTCCATGATCTTCCCCAGTACCGAGGTCAGGATGACAGGCCTGTCGTTCCTGGGATCCTCCTTCTGGCCCTTCTTGTACATGGGCATCACATTGGCAAGACTCCAGTCATCTGGGACTTCCCCTGTTAACCAGGACTACTGATAGATGATGGAGAGTGGCTTGGCAAGCTCCTGCACCAGCTCCCTCAGTACTCTTGGGTAGATCCCATCTGGCCCCATAGACTTGTGAGTGTCCAGGTGGCTTAGCAGGTTGTTAACTGCTTATTCCTGGATTATGGAGAGTTATTCTGCTCTCCGTCCCTGTCTTCCAGCTCAGGGAGCTGAATATCCTGCGGATAACTGGTCTGGCTATTAAAGACTGAGGCAAAGAAGGCATTAAGTACCTCAGCCTTGTCTTCATCCTTGGTGACAGTGTGTGTGTGTGGCCCCCTCCCTCCCCCCCGCATACAATAAAAGACGGAGATCCTCCTTGGTTCTTTTTTTGTTGTTAATATATCCATAAAAACATTTTTTGTTATCCCTTATGACCATGGCCAGATTGAGTTCCAGCTGGGCTTTTACCTTCCTAGTTTTGTCTTTGCTTGACCTAATGAGATCCTTGTACTCTTCTTGAGTTGCCTACCCCTTCTTCCAAAGGTGATAAACCCTCCTTTTTTTCCTGAGTCTCAACAAAAGCTCCCTGTTCAGCTGGGCCTGTTGTCTTCCCCACCAGTTTGTCTTATGGCACATGGGGATGACCTGCTCCTGTGCCTTTAAGATTTCCTTCTTGAAGAATGTCCATCCTTCCTGGACCCCTTTGCCCTTCAGGACTGTCTCCCAAAGAACTCTTTCAGCCACTGTCCTGAACAGGCCAAAGTCTGCTGTCTGGTACTGGTTTTGCTTACCCCCGTCCGTACTTCACCAAGAAATGAGAATTCTATCATTTTCTGGTCAATAAGCCCAAGATGGCCTCCAACCACCACATCTCCCACCAGTCCTTCCCTGTTCATAAACAGCAGGTCAAGCAAGGCAGCTCCCCTGGTAGGCTCACTTACCAGCTGTGTCGGGAAGTTATCTTCTACATACTCCAGGAACCTCCTAAACTCTGTTCTCTCTGTTGCATTATACTTCCAGCAGTCATCTGGTAAGTTGAAGTCCCCTACAAGAACAAGGGCTAGTGATTGTGAGACTTCTGCCAGATGCTTGTCCAATGCTTCATCTTCTTCTTCATCTCGTTTGGGTGGTCTATATCAGACACCCAGCAAGATATCTGCCTTGTTGGCTTTTCTCCCTCATCCTTACCCATAAACACTCGACCTTGTTATCACAATCATTGAGCTCTATACAGTAAAAACACTCCTTAACATACAGAGTTACCCTAAACCTTGCCTATCCCTTCTGAAGAGCTTATAGTCATCAGTTGCAGCACTCCAGTCATGAGAGACATCCCACCATGTTTCTGTGATGGCAACTAAGTCATAGCTGTCCTGCTGCACAATGGCTTCCAGGTCCTCCTGTTTGGTGCCCATGCCGGGCTATTGATTTTGACCCCAATATTGGGGGCATGCCACCCTTAGACTCATCTCTAGTGAGCCTGGTTTTATCCCGTCTTCGAATCTAATTTAAATCTCTCTTGATGAGGCCTGCCATCTCATAAGCGAGAATCCTCTTCCTCCTTGCAGATAGCTGAACTCCATCTGCTGCCAGCAGCCCCAGTTCCATGTAAACATCCCCATGGTCAAAAAAACCAAAATTCTGCTGATGGCACCAGCCTCTGAGCCAATTGTTAATCAGGTGTGGTTTCCTGTTCCTCTCAGTATTTTTCCCTGCCACTGAAGGGATTGACCAAAACATTACCTGTGCTCCTGATCCTTCAACCAATCGCCTCAGTGCTCTGAAGTCCCTTTTAAACAGTTTTCGAGTTCTTTGCACAACCTTGTCGCTGCCAACGTGCATGACCAGCAGTGGGTAGTAATCAGTGGGCCGTACCAGACCAGGGAGTTTACTGGTGACATCTCTCACCCGGGACCCAGGGAGGCAGCAGACGTCTCTGTGAGTTGGGTCTGGCCGGCATATTGAGCCCCCCGTTCCCCTTTAGAAGGGAATCGCCTATGACAGTTAACCTCCTTTTTTTCATAACAGATGTAGACGTAATGCGTGGGGCTGACTGACTCACCCTAGGCAACCACCTGGATGGACCTTCATCTACATCCTCATTTGCCTGGCCCTCAAGTTCCAGAGTCCCATATCTGTTGCAGCTGGGAAGGTGAGGGAGGCTGGGAGAGGACTTGCCTGGCATCCTGAGCAGGGATCTGTTTCCATTCCCCCCCATGTCTCAGGTCCTCTCCTTCTGCCTTGTAGTAGGAGGGTAGGGGATCCTCTGCTATTTGTGGAGCCTCCATCTACTGCCTTTGCCTCAGGGACAGCTGGGTGTGGCTCCACCAATCTATCTGCCTCTCACAGTCCCTGATGCTCCTCAGCCTCTCCACTCCCTCTGCTCCCTGACACCAGGCTGAGCAGATCATTCACCTGGTCACACCGCACACAGGTGTGGTCCCTGCTGCCCTCTAGCACAAGTGACAGCTCAGGCACCCCCTGCAGCCGGACACCTGAACAGCTGTGTGTTTGTGTGGGAGCTCCGTCTGGGTCACCACATTCTTTCTGGCAATGGCTTTCAGCTGAGTGGAGACCATAGCTGGGGCTTCTTCTAGGAGGGCAATGACCACTCATCGAAGGAGCCCGTAGGGCCAGGAGCAGGGGAGGACTGTGCCCTGCCCGCCCGCACGCCTTCCCTGCACGCCCTGCCTGTGCCAACTGCTGTGCAAACTGATGCACCATGCCCTTCTGACACGCCACATCCTCTTTGCCCACCCTGTTCGCCATGCTCTGGGTCCAACATTTTAAAATCACATTACTTGAAGAGCCCAATCCACCAATCAATGAGGCTGGTAGATTTCAGTAGCCACTGAAATATAGAACTATCAGCTTTTTCACAAACACCAAATAAATGTAGTTGCACATTTGTCACCTAATCAGGGTAGATTTTATCTCAACAATAATAGCAAACTAGAGCCAGTTACTTTTAATAGAAAATATGTATATAAGGCAGAAGTTCTGAGCAATCAGACAAAGCAGCACAATTAATGTTAATAAAAAGCTTCAACAGGAAGTCTGTTGTGTCTGTTTCCCTCTTAATCAACTGTAAAATTATAAAGAAATTACAGGCACTAAAAAGTCACATGAGAAATATGTCACAGACATTTTCTTGGTTATTGAACAAAATTCCTTATTCGTATGAGGAAAAGTAGTCTGAAAAGACAAGTACATTTTGCAGGTGATTCTGACTTTTTCCTTTTCAGTTATGGGGGCATGAAAGTCCAGCTTTCATGACGCTGTTTTTCTCATACCTGCATTTTTACATAAAATAATAGAGCCGATGTAATGCACATATGTCTAGATTTATGTAACACATATCACTCAGTTAGTAATTGGCATAATGACAAAGCAGCCAGGGAAAATGTAGGTGGAAAAAAGGGGATTTGGACGAACCAGATGTGCAAAAGAAGCAGTCTGGAGAGTCTGCATACACCCAGTGGCATGATGAGCTGCATTCCCATTGTATTGCTTAAAAAAAGTCAAATATTCTAGGTCTTGTGGGTATGAGGTAAGTCTGATAAACATAAACCTTCTAATTTTCTGCTTCCAAAGAAAGGTCTGTCAAGGTTAATGCTGAAGGTTCCCAAAGAATTTTGATTGGCACTGAGCAATAGTTTGAGAAGTATAACTGAAGAAAATGAAACAACAGGCTACTGGAATATCAAGGGAACTGAGACTGTTAACAGTGTTCATACAGCATTGTACACCATGGCATCCTGGACATGAATATTCATGCAGCTATGGTTACATATGCACAAAAGCCTTAAAAAGTTCCCTGAGATATTATCGTGCTGTAACTATTAATCCCAGCTAGTATGTCCTGAAAAGAATAAGGCCTGGGACTACACAAAAGGAAACTTTTGCTATCAGTACTTGGTTTATATAGGAAACTTCAGTACACACTGAGTTTTGAATTCTGACATGAGGGTATGAAAGGTGTTTGATTGTGCCCTAGAGGAGTACTGCATACTTTAGGTTCATATTGTGTTCAATTCTCTCTCTTCCCAAAACAATGATCCTGTCCATAATTTCTGCCAGAAACCATGCCAACCCATATTACGTCCTGGATTGTAACTGGGCACTGGTTTGCGTAAAAACATTCCAGGAAGCATACTAGAAGCCAAAAAGCATGAATGATTTTGTAATATTGTTTGAATCTGAGCACTGGCCCTGCTTGATCTACAAATAACCAACAGGTACATTCATAGTTCTAAGGAAGAGTGGCATGGATGTACACAGCTGTACCTTGTTCTTAACTGGTTATTTGGTTATTGTTTTAAAATTCATTCTTTTTTTGGGGGGGGGGGGGGGGGGCAAGGCTCTCCTCAGAAAGAAACTGGTACAGAAGCTAGTCACAAACAGTGTCAAGGATGCAAGCCAGACCTTGACACTCAGCTTGTAGGTCAGTGATTGACTCCTGTCCTCTTTTATGTAAAAGCATGGTGACAGATAGTAAATACTCCTCGGTTAGACACCTGTTTAAGGAAAACACAGTCTCTAGTGGGAAAAGTATCATAATCTCCAGAAAGCAGGAACAGCTCGGGAAGACCCCTGCACTTAACACTTCCTATTGGCTATTCTCTGGGTGACTTCCCACTCAGTAATGTGCTTTCTAGTTTGTTTTTTAAGAGACATTTTAATGACACCGTTGAGTATATGAAGAACATCACTGCTTAGTTTGTATAATCTAACACTTTTGTTCACTAATGTGCGCAAAAATCACAGATTTTGGCATTTATAATTATAGTATATATAGCCTCCCTCACTTTACATGAGAGTCCTATTACTGATGATTTCAAAATGAGTTGTAAAGATACAAGATATAAAATTATAAAATCTTATGATGATATTTTAACCAATGCTGAAATAGATCTTATAGCTCTGCAGAACACCGAATTAAACAACAAGCAGTTTCTTAGAAGATGGAAAAGTCTCCAGTTTCGTTTTATTGTGTAAGTAAAACATGATCCATCTGACTTAATATTCATAAATAATATGAAACTACTTTAAAAAAGGCGTGTGTGTTTGTGGAGTTGACATAATATATATTTATTTATAGTTAAAGAAGTTCAGGAATTCTTCATTATAAAATAGTATTCATAATGTTATCTGTAGTAGAATCCTGCCATCATTTTAAAAACTTTTCCGTAGAAAATGCAATTTAGTTCTACACAATAATCCAAGCCTGACAATATGTACATACAAGACCCATTACAATTTTCTCCTACTTGCCTCATTAGGCTCAATGCTCAAAAGAGATCAATGACTCTGAGGTGCATTGACAAAATGTGTATTTTATCTTTTGCTTGTGCCCTGCCTTAAATAGAGAAAAAGATTTAGTTTATATTTATTTTCTGAAGCATTTCTACTTTTATTTCTCTAAGTATTACCACATTCAGCTGCTTTCATACTCTTTCTGTTTCACTAGCAATCTGTTAGTGATCTTTTCCTTTCATCTGTCCTATGTCTGTTCATAGATATCCTAATGAAATCATTATGGCTGAACTGTTGGTTTTCATCCTCTTTTATTCCTACAGTATATGGTGGTAATGATCTCATTTTATTTTGATACACTGACATTACAGCTGTCCTTTTCATTCCCACAAATCTATTTTATGTTTATTTAAATAAATATATTTAATTATTCAAATCACACAGCTGTATAATCTCACTTGGTGCAAAAATATTTGATTATCAGGTATGGGATACTGACATGGTTGCTAACATTTGTTTTGTTGTGTAAATTACAAGTTGTTTAACAATAATACTCTGAACTGCTGTATGACAAAAAAAGAAAAATCAAAAAAAAGGTTTGATGATGGTTTGAAAGGTTTTGCTAGTAAAGCAGGAAGTTGTGTCTCATTTTTTATCTTCTTGCATTGTAATCCATTGTCAGCTTGCATTGCCTTACAATTTTAACTTAGAAGACAATAATCCTTCCACTCTGAATTTATTTTCTCTTTAGGCTTAGGACTTAACTGAAATGTGGAAGTCTTACCAAAGCAAGGATTGCAAAAATAGACAAGTATTTCTTAGCAGGCCACTGTATGAATAGTGGAGCTTCACTAATTTCTATTTATTTCTGGGGAACAGATTGTACAGTTTCTGGAGCTTGGAAACGAGTGGAAAGTTAATCACCTTTTTGGCCTTGTGCTTTGTCTGATAATTTCTTCTTAACCACAGAAATACTCTTTTTGACTTTGTTCATAATGCTGGCCAACTTTTCATCATGAACAACATAAAACTGCGTACCTCACCTTACCAGGTGCCTCTGTACAACAAGTATGAGGCACTGGATGGGGAAGCACAGTCCATAGATGGAGTGGATGATGATCTAGATACACCAACGTTGCTGTCAAGGTCGGAAAGGCCTACCCCCCACATCATGACCACCCACATGAGGAAGAAAAGATGGGTTATAGTTGTAGGAGACCCACTTCTGAGGGGAACTGAAGGTCCAATATGCCAGACAGACCCTTCTCTTAGGGAGGTCTGCTGCCTCCCTAGGACCCCAGTTAAGGACACCACTAGGAAACTTCCTAGCCTAGTGCAGCCCTCAGACTATTACCCATCACTGCTCTTCCATGTGGGTGGAGATGAAACTGTAACTCGTAGTCCAAGAGCTGTCAAAAGAGACTTCAGGGCCTTGGGATCACTGGTAAGGGAATCTGGATGACAGGTTATTTTTCCCTCTGTCCTTCCAGTTACAGGTTTGCAGATGACAAGCTGATTGGTGCGGTTGACAGGCCTGAGGGATGGGATGTCATTTAGAGGTACCTGGACAAGCTCGAGGAATGGATCTATGTGAACCTCATGAGGTTCAACAAGGCCAAGTGCAGGGTCCTGTACCTGAGTTGGGGCAATGCCTCATATCAATACAGGCTGGGGAAGGAGGGATTGAGATAACGCCTGCCAAGAAGGACTTGGGTGTACCGGGTGATGAAAAGCTGGACATGAGCCAGCAATGTGCGCTCGTAGCCCAGAAGGCCAACAATCTCCTGGGCTTCTTCATCCAAAGAAACATGGCCAGCAGGTCGAGGGAGGTGATTCTGCCCCTCTACTCCACTCTGCTGAGACCCCACCTGGAGTCCTGCACCCAGCTCTGGAGTCCTCAGCACAGGAAAGACATGGACCTGTTGGAGCAGGTCCAGAAAAGGACTACGCAAATGATCAGAGGGGTGGAACACCTCTCCTCTGAGGACAGGCTGAAAGAGTTGAGATTGTTCAGCCTGGAGAAGAGAAGGCTCCAGGGACACTTTATTGCAGCCTTTCAGTAATTAAAGGGGGCCTATAGGAAAGACAGGGACAGACTTTTTAGCAGGGCCTGTAGCTATAGGACAAGGGGTAATGGTTTTAAACTACAAGAGGGAAGATTTAGACTAGATCTAAAGAAATTTTTCACAGCGGGGGTGGTGAAACACTGGAAGAGGTTGCCCAGAGAGATGGTAGCTGCCCCATCCCTGCAACTGTTGAAGGTCAGGTTGGATGGGGCTCTGAGCAAGCTGATCTAGTTGAAGATGTTCCTGCTCATTGCAGGGAGGTTGGACTAGATGACCTTCAAAGGTCCCTTCCAACCCAAAATATTCTATGATTCTATGATTGTATAATCAAGACCTAGGAAAAAAGTTTTGTATTTCTTTTGTTCTCCTTTTCCATGTTCAATAAGGCACTGAAGATTCCTTTAAAAATGCATGATTTCCCTTTCTACATGCATAGAGAAGAGGGATTTTTTACCTCCTCCCTCTTTCCTTTCTGTACTTATCCACATCGGATGACAGGAAGAGCCTGCTGCATAATGGGAAAATTGTTTGGGTTGATATGAACTAACCCTTCACCTATAACTTGCTGGAAACTATTGTTAAGTGATGTGAAATAGCATAGCTTACAGTTTTTATTTGAAATGTCTCAGCTGAGTCAGATAAAAACAAAACCAAACCATGTAGCTCACCAAATAACACAACAAACAAGAGAAAAAAGAGTCAACACTTTTGCTTATTAATATATTTTCCTTTTCTTTGCTGTGAAAAAACCCTGACACTGCTAGCTGCTTCTGTGACTCAGGGAAAGTTAAGGTATTCCTGTATTTCTTTCTCCTCCACCAAAAAAATAACCAAGGAGTCAGTGCTACCAAGGAAAAGACAACCTCTGCTCACATTCTTTCTGGTCAATGTAAGAAATGATGGAGTCTGCTAATAAAGTCTGCTAAGCAGCCTCCTTCCTCCACCCTCAATGCCTTCCCTCAACAGTAAGCATGATTCAAATAGTTTAGTATAAAAATCCCAAGGGAAGGTTTATGGGACAATTTCACCTCATAAATGTACACAAATTTTCTCCTTACCTCCTCTCTCATGGGGACGTCTTGAGGGTCAAAAACACTCAAAGCTCACATTTTGAACATTATTGATGCATGTTGCTCTTACTCTCACATTTTAGCTCTCTTGAGTTAACATCACAGGCACACTATACTTATATTAGCTCAATTTCCAGTATAATTTGCACGATGGTACTACCACCCCAAACAGGTTCCCTTGGAAAGTGACATATTAAAAAATATATTTCAGACATTTTTTTCTACAATATTTTGAATTGTATTATATTTTCGGTCTTTCCTTAAGAGCAAAACTTGTAATTTATGCTTGAAGAAACTAAGTATCAAGAGATTTTTCTTAAAATAGTAAGCTTTAGCTGAACTTGGTAAGCCAATAAGATCAGATACATAATGTGAAGTTTGGGTTTATATCCCTGCATGTTCTAATTTACCACATTAAGTTTTATATTCTGCATTTGGATCTAACTTAAAAAGCAAGTTTAAAAACCTGAATATGGATTTTCATTTTTTATTTAGATGCAAGCACAATTCCCATGAAAATGTTATTAAGGAATAATGGATATGCACAGGATCTTCATAGGCCACACACTAGAGACTCACATCCTGTGCAAAAGAAAGAAGGGAAATGATATCTGCAAAACAGATATTAAAAATAAAATAAGCACAGAAAATTTCCATTTACTTCCTCAAAATAAGGAAGATGTTTCAGAGTTCAGGAAGTTTGATGAATTACAAAGCCATAAAGACAAGGTACAGGTGAGAATAAATAAGTATATGAGCAGGGGTAGGTGCATAGGGCAGCTACTCTGATTTCAGACAGCTTTCTCAAGATGTTGAGTACTACTGTATATAGGAAAGAGAATTAAATCAGTGTTTACAGTTCAAGGGCCTTGCTTTCTCAGATTCATACTTTGTGTGAGAAATGTCCATTTTTCAGAGACCAGGAAAAGTTCACATAAGAAGGATATGTCTGTTTTATTCTGAAAATGAGAAAAGTCTTCATCAGTACCTGAGTCTGTGCTAGACCTCTACAAAGGAATAAAATTTTTTCACTGACTAGTGCATTGTTATCATTGAAATCACTGCCTGAATAGATTACTATTCCATGTGAGTAAGTAGAACAGATCCAGGACTATGTTATTTTACTATCAATCAGTGAAAGAACTCAGAAGCTTTGTAGCTTTGATGCATCACTGTATTTTAATAAGAGGAATTTGGTGAAAGGATTAGAAGAGAATGAGTAAAAAAAGATACAGAGTGTGCATCGGAAGGCAAATATGTTTTTGGGTTTGATCTTTACAAAACATTTTACGTGTAACAAAAAAAACCAAGCAAAGCATTATTTTTCTCATTTATGCAACAGTAGGATGGTATATCCAGTAAATAAACTGATCTCTTTTCCTTTGAGGTCAGTGATTTAAACATAATGGACATATAAATTATCTATATATTATATATATTATTTATATATATATAGGCTAAGATAAACATATAGATGATTGTGGTAGTGCAACAGATATTTTTATTTTATATCTGATTTAGCTATTTTTCTGTGCCATCATCTAAGCAAAAGGTATTATATGTTCTAAACCCTGGGAATGACATGATACGAGCAATGTTCATTAGGACGAAATACTTCGCTGTATCTTTACTAAAGGGTGTGAATCTCACACCAATATAGCTTAAACAGAGTCCCTTTCAGATTTATTCCTCCTAGATAAATACTTTCTCTCAATTTTTCCTGTTTTTATGCTTTCCCACTCAATCTTTACTTTGTCGTTTTACTCATATATGTGGAACTTTTGGAGCAGAACCCTTTCCCACAGCTGAAATTTATTAAATACATAAGAAGATGTTACTGTTTGAAAAAATGCCTGCTTAGATGACTGGATGGCAAGTGACTTTAAAAGTGACCTAAAATAAATCATTCTCTTCAGATCTTTTCTACCATTTTTATTTCTGTACATATTGTTTTTATTAATTCCTGCATTTTCTGCATATTAATAATGTGCTTGATATCAGAAATTTATGTTCAATTACTGTGAATCTATACAATTAAACTTCTCTTACTTGCAAACTTACACAGCCACATACTTAATTTCTGCAACCCCTGAAAGTAAATGTTTAAAAAAAGAGTTGAAATGAGACCCTTTGGTAAAGACCAGCTGAATGGAGCTCTTGCACATCCACAGGGAAGATGGAATTAAGAATCAAGAAACATCATCTAGAGTTGCACAAACTTTTTAATTTCTGAAAGGTCTCTTCTCCCATGCTCATCAATTTGTTCTGTCATGATTCAGACAGGAGGTTTGAATTCAGTTCTGGATGAGCCTTTTAATCTGGTGGGTGTTTGAACTTCTGTTACTGAAAAAGCTCATAATTCTTTAAACCAACATGTTTTAAGTTACTTGCAATCAATAACATAAAGTGATGAACAGTGTTCTTTGTTCAATGGATTTCTTGATATTTTGTTACAATATAGGACTCATAAATGTAGCGATTATGGTACCTTCACCTTGGTCTTAGAGTTTGCAACCTTTAGGTCTCATCTCTCTTACACCAGTATGTCACTGTGGTATTTTAATTGTCTGCAGTAGAGGTATTCCCAAGTATATTCTTGAAATGTTTTGGGAAAAACAAGTTTCCATTCGTGAACACCATACTACACAATTCCTGATGAACTCTAGTGAACTTCAGCTGCTAATGACCTGGCTTTAAGTCCTTCTGAAACTATTCACTCTGGAATAACACTAAGCCACCATTTCTTTCACATATCAGTTATGATGTACTCTCTTTTTTTCTCTTTCCCCTTTCTCTTTTTCCATTTCCCTTTCCCTTGGAATTATATTAATTAATTCTTCTTGAATTAAAATCTCTCACAGAGTCAAGAAACAGGTTTTATTTTCTTTGAATTTCACTTTTGCATTTCCTCTTTTACTGTAAATTCCAGACAATTTTCCTGACAACAAAAAAAAGCAGGCTGATTTTCATTCCTTTTATAATCTTAGTGTATTTTAAATCTAAAGCAACATTAATATTTTCATAATCTATGTAACTGATTTTGGCCACACAAAAGTTCAGTCACTTCAACTAAATCAGTATGAATTTCATTTATTTAGTTGTCTCAACCCTTTCATGAGATACCCTGCAATTATTTTCCTTATATCAGTTTAGACTACGTTTCTAAAGCTATATATTAAATGAATTGTGTATTTTTGTTATCAATTTGATGACTTTATTCTTACTTCTTCTGATATTCTAGCCTTTGCTCTCAGTGAATACTTGCTTATCAATGTATAGTTTTGTTCAAATATAGTCTGTTTTGACACACTGATCTCTTCTTATGTTGACTCTTTAACACCTGAAATATATTTGTACAAGGTGGATACGTAAGTAACATTATGGTTAAAAAACATTCAGAGAAAAAATGTTCACCTGATGTATAATGCTCTCTTCCATTCCAGTTACTGTCTTCTGGGCAGTGAACTGATAGATTTCCTATGCAACTTTATTATGCTTTTCTTGACCGTCACATGTCTGTTTCATATAAAAGAAAATACATGCCTATGACTGTATGGTACAGTTTTTAAATAGGCTTCACAGATTTGAATTTCTTCTCCTTTGATGTCAAGGCATTCTGATAAGCTTCTTCATGTTTTGTAACCTTTCCTAAAGTGTACTGTTGTTGTGGTTTAACTTCAGCCAGCAACTAAACATCACACAGCCACTTGGTGACTCCCCCATGGTGGGATGGGGGAGAGAATCAGAAGATCAACAGTGAAAAAACTCATGGGTTGAGATAAAGACAGTTTAATAGATAAAGCAAAAGCCACACACGTAAGCAGAGCAAAGCAAGGAATTCATTCACTGCTTCCCATCAGCAGGCAGGTATTCAGCCAACCCCAGGGAAGCAGGGCTCCATCATCCATCACACGTGATGGCTTGTTGGGAAGACAGACGCCATAACCCTGCATGTCTCAGCACCCCTTCCTTCTTCTTTGCCCCAGCTTTCTATATTGAATATGACATCATATGGTATGGAATGTCCCTTTGGCCAGCCTGGGTCAGTTGTCCTGGCTGTGTCCCCTCCCAGCTTCCCATGCACCCCCAGCCTTCTCGCTGGCAGGCCAGCATGAAAAGCTGGACAGTCCTTCAATGTTTAGCAACAGCTGAAAACAGTACCTTATCAACATTTTCTCATCCCAGATCCAAAACATAACCTCACACCAGCTTCTGTGAAGAAAATTAACTCTATCCTGGCTGAAACCAGGACAACTGTCTCAATTTAGGTAGAGTCCCTCTCCTGAATATGTTGAACATAGATACTGTTGCTTGCGCTCTTCTCTTATTCCTTAAACAGAGTTCAAAGAAAACAGCTATATGTTACTTAGTATTAAATAAAGAATAGCTTTTTTTTTTAAGTAATTGTTTAGGGAATCAATTATTTATGTTAGCTCAGAAATTTGATCTTTTAAATCTTGTTCCACTTGGGTATTTGACCAACTACTATGCAGATAGATGAAGCAATCCAACTCTTTGTTTTCTATAGGCAGTTCCATAATGGTCTTCATAGAAAAGCAGTCTAAGCTGAGAAATTGATTTCTTTTTCCAATTAATACCACATTCATTGGCAGAATTTTGGTGAGATCTTAAAGGACAAGTCAAAGGGTAAGATCTGGAATTGATTTTCATTCTGGGTCATGCTCATAGAAATTACAAAAATTGCTACTTGGTAATAGAGTGGAATGATTTCCTACACTTTCATCAGTATTTCATAAGGAATAGCAGTCTTGTTAGAACTGCCAGCTGAACTACTGTTCAACGTATGGGAAAGTACAGGGAAGTACAGGAGCAGTCTAGTGTTTTGTGTTGCTTAATAGTTCCCTTTTCTTTCATGGTAGCTAAAAGTCAGTTTGGGTTTCTGATCTGAAGGTTACAAAGCGAAAAGTCTTTGCAAACTAGACTCTCATAAGTCTAATAACTCTAATGGGAACAGAACCTCATTAAATATTCTCTGCTTCCCTCTGAACATATAAACTGGATCTGGGTCTTTTTTTTCTATTATAGTGACCCAAGCCAGAATAAGTATTTACATTTCCTCTCTGTGATAAAAGTCAATGTGAAAAGATGAAGATTATACACATGATCTTTCTCATAGAAGTGATTATGAAGATCAAAGGTAATGGGAAGGATGCAATGGGAAACTGTGTGTGTTTGTGGTAGAACCTGTGGCTTGCTCTATTCCCAGTGTGTTTCTAGCCTGGTACCCTTTTCACAGCAAACAGGAAAGTGATAATGATCACTACCTAAGTGTCTGACTACTGTTTCAAATAAATAACTTTAGAAAAAAATACTTGGGGGAAAAAAAAGCCTGTAACCCTTGATCTGATGTTATAGTTCTCTTTCTGACTATCACAAGATTTTACATTAGACCACAACTCTTAGGTCTCCTATGATTTTGGCTCAGTTTTGATTCATAAATTTAATTTCAGTCCCTAACATACTCTGTAATTCCAAGCAAACTGTGTTACCCACCTGATATATAAACCAATATCAACCCTGGGGGGTGAAGGAATTGAGAGCAGCTCAGGGATGAAGGGACTGAGAGCAGCGCTGCCGAGAAGGACTTGAGGGTACTGGGGGATGAAAAGCTGGACATGAGCTGGCAATGTGTGCTCAGAGCCCAGAAGGCCAACTGTATCCTGGGCTGCATCCAAGAAGCATGACCAGCAGGCTAAGGGAGGTGATTCTGTCCACTCTGCTGAGAGCCCACCGGCAGTATTGTGTGCAGCTCTGGAGCCCTCAGCATAGTAAAGACACGGACCTGTTGGAGCGGGTACAGAGAAAGACCACACAAATGATCCAAGGAATGGAACACCTCTCCTATGAAGAAAGGCTGAGAGGGTTGGGGTTGTTCAACCTGGAAAAGAGAAGGCTCCAGGGAGACCTTATTGCAGCCTTCCAGGACTTAAAAGGGGCCTATAAGAAAGATGGGGTCAGACTTTCTAAGAAGACCTCTTGTGATAGGTCAAGCGGTAATGGTTTTAAACTTGAGGGTAGATTTTGTCTAGTTCTAAGGAAGAAATTTTTCACAATGAGGGTGGTGAATCACTGGCACAGGTTGCCCAGCGAGGTGGTAGCTGCCCCATTCCTGGAAATTTTGAAGGTCAGGTTGGATGGGTCTCTGAGCAACGTGATATAATGGAAGATGTCCCTGCTCATTGCAGGGGGGTTGGACTAGATGACCTTTAAAGGTCCCTTTCAACCCAAACATTCTATGATTCTATGAAATGTACAGGCCCTCTATATAATTTCTGAAACTAGTCACATCTCTTCAAGACTTTAGTAATCAGTTCTTAACTATGTAAACTATGGTCCCCAGAGATGCAGTAAATGTCTTCTCAGTGCACTCCTTCCCCTGTAAGTTTCACTGTCTCCCCAGGAAACATTGAATCTTGTTCTGGACCCACCACTTCTCTTATCTCTGAATTCTCTTAAGTTAGAAGAAGTTTTTTACGTAAAATTACACTCACATGAGACTGGTGAAATCTCTAACTGTTTCAAACCCTGATCAGGCAATTCTCTTGGCTGCAAGTTCACACTCCCCTACACTGTAGGAAGAAGATATAGAATTGCATTAATTAATTTTACTTGAATTAAGAAGAATCTAATTAAACGAGCAATTGATTACTTGATTACTTTGCATTGTTAAAACTCCTAAGTTCTTAAGGTCTTTAACTTTTGCTGAGTGCATTGCCGAGATGATAGGTCTCCTGATGTTTGGTTTAAGATGTAGGTTAAAAGAAAACAATAAGAATATAGTGCTGATAAAAGCCAAATGTTGTTTATAAAAAAAATCAGCTTCTAATATAATATATGAATTAACAACTCCTCAGGGAATAATAAAACACAACAAAAAACTTCTGTCATATAAGCCTACATAATATCTGTATAGAAGACTTTTTGGTAAACAGTTTTGGAAGAGGGTTATAGAACAACTAGCCTTTTAACTGTTTAATGTCATTGTTACAAACTATCTTTCATTTTCTAATTACTTTAAAGTAGGACAGATTAAGTTGATTTAAATGAATAATTTTAAACATTATTTAAATCAGCAAGCTGAAAAAATTGATTTTAAAATTCCTTAACTTTTTTCCTTTTATTATTTATCTACTTTTCTAAAGAAATCCTGAGTCATTGTTTTCTACAATTTTCTATCTTTTTTAATTGCCTTTTACGATAAACAATACTTACATACATTTAAAAATAACTATGTTATTAAACAAAGAGACTATTACCCTTAGTTACTGTACTGAAGTGATTGTTTCTGATCATTGCGTCTTTGAAGAACTTAAAATTAATAAATCTTGGTTTCTCATATATATATTTTTTTAATAAATCAGAAAAAACTTGTTGCTTTCTTAATCCAATTTTTTTGTTTGTTTGTTTTTTAAGTAGACTAGTTACTGAATATAACTAGTTCAAAAACTGAAACAAAACATTCTCCTTGCATGCACAGAAGATGCTCTTTATCAAATGCTGTTTAAGTGCATAATGCAGTTAGACTATGTTACTGACAGTTAAGTCACATTTAGATACATACTGGTCATTCTTCATTATATGAATATTTGGAGATTTGTTTTTGTATGTTCATCTAGTCAGACATGATTATTATGAAACAGTTGTCCAGATCTCAGGTTGCATGGAGCTTCAGCACCTGGAAGTCCCCTTAGCACCTGAAAGCAGCAGTGGATGTCATGGCTGCTAGCATGTCCATCTAGAACTCTTCAAACAAGTAGCTGTGTTACAAGAGGAGCTCAAGAGGCAGCACAGTAACTGGGAATGTGAGTGGGAGGTTGATATGCAGTATTGCACACTCTCCTGGGCTGAGCGACAGCCATGCATTAGGGCTGTGCAAGGGGAAACTAAGCCTAAATTTAACCTCAAGCTGACTGAAACAAGTAACCCACGAGATGAAGGAGATGGGGTGCTTGTCTTTCCTTGGGGCAGAAGGAAGAACCTTCCCTCTTCCTTCTCTTAAAGTGCTCCTGCATAACAGATACGATGCTCTGGGGGTGCAGAATGAAGAGCATGTGAGTAATGAACAGGATCCAGAAGAAGATAACCGTGCAAAGATGATCCAGCTGCCCAGCTGCATTAGACCCAGTGCCACCAGCAAAAACATGTGAAGTATTATTAATGTGAAGATTCCTTACTGAGAGGTACTGAAGCAACCATTTTCCATCCACACAATTTCTCTAGAGAAATTTGCTGCCAACCTGGGGCTCACTTTCACCATGTCACTGAGAGGCTGATGAGCCTGGTGAATCCTATATATTATCATCTACTCTTACTATTCCATGTAGGGTCCAATGATTCTGTGATGAGGCAGCTTAGAAGCATCAAAAGAGACTGTATGTCCTTAAAAGCAATGTTAAAAGGATCTGGAGCAGAGGTGGTGTTCTCCTCTAGCTTCCCTGAGGAAAGGCCTCAGGAAGGAAGAGATGAATCGTACAGGGAACTGTATGGCTGTGTGGCTAATGCCATACTCAAGGTTTTGGCTTCTGTGACCATGGGTCTACCATAGAGAAGGTCTTTTGGGAGCTGATGGGATTAACCTGACCAAATGGAGCAAAAGGGTCTTTGCCAACGAGCTGGCCAGACTCATATGGAGAGTTTTAAACTAGACTTAGCAGTGGAAGGGGATGAAGTTTTGAGCAACAGAGAAAGCCCAGGGCTGCTGATGTGTTAGGAACCAGCAGGAAAACACTTGTGAAGTGCCTCAAAAGAATTAGAGTGTGTTCCTCTAAAAAGGTGACATGGTCAATAGCCCAGCTATTGAGCCCAGCAGAGAAGTGCCTCTACACCAATGCATGCAGTATGGGTAACAAGCAGGAGCAGCGGAACCCACTGTGCAGCCAGAGAGCTACAATCTAACTGTTATTGCTGAAATGTGGTGGAATGAATTGCATGACTGGAGCACTGCAAACGATGGCTATGAACTGTTCAGGAGGGACAGGCAAGGAGGGAGGGAAAGCAAAAGAATCCCTGACTAATCTAGTAGCATTCTACAACGGAGTGATTGCATCAGTGGACAAGGGAATAGTCAGACGTCAGGTACCTAGAATTCTGTAAGGCCTTTGATATGGTCTCCCACAGCATCTTTGCTGCTAAATTAGAGAGTTATGTGTTTGCTGGATGGACCAATAGATGCATAAGGAATGGGCTGAATGGCTGCATCAGAAGAGTTATAGTCAATGGATCAGTAACCAGTGGAAAGCAGGAACAAGTGGTGTCCCTTAAGGGTCCAAATCGGGTACAATGCTATTTAGTATTTCATCAATGACATAGACAGTGAGATTTGAGTGCATCCTCAGCAAGTTTGCAGATGACACCAAGCTGAGTGGTGCAGTTGATTTGCTAGAAGTAAGGGATGCCATCCAGAGGAACCTTGACAAGCTTGAGGACTGGCCCCATGTAAACCTCATGAGGTTCAGCAAGGCCACGTCCTGTACCTGGGTCAGGGTAATCCCCAGTATCAATACTGGGGGATGAATGAATTGAGAGCAGCCTTGTGGAGAAGGACTTGGGGATACTGGTGGATGAAAAGCTGCACTTGCAGCCCAGAAGGCCAACTGTGTCCTGGGCTGCATCCAAAGCAGCGTGGCCAGCAGGTTGAGGGAGGGGATTCTGCCCCTCTACTCCCCTCTGGTGAGACCCCACCTGGAGTCCTGCATCCAGCTCTGGAGCCCTTAGCACAGGAAAGACATGGACCTGTTGGAGCGGGTCCAGACGAGGGCTACAAAAATGATCAGAGGGATGTAACAGGAGGACAGGCTGACAGAGCTGGGGTCATTCAGCCTGGAGAAGGGAAAGCTCCAGGGAAACCTTATTGCAGCATTTACTTAAAGGGAGCTTACAAGAAAGATTGAGAGAGACCTTTTACCAAGAGCTGTAGTGGCAGGACAGGTGTCAATGGTTTTAAATGGACAGAGGGTAGGTTTAGATTGGGCATATGGAAGAAATTTTTTACAGTGAGGGTGGTGAGACACTGGAACAGGTTGCCCTGAGAAGTTGTGGATACCCCATCATTGGAAATGTTCAAAGTCAGGTTGGATGGGGCTTTGAGCCACTTTATTTAGTGGCTCAAAATCTTTTATCTAGTGAAAGATGTCCCTGCCCATGGCAAGGGGGTTGGACTATATGAGCTTTAAAAATCCCTTCCAACCCAAACCATTCTATAATTCTATGACTACTATGCCTGTAAAAGTAAATTATTTTTCAGTGCAAGAGACATATTGGATCTTCAGCAATGAATGGCCAGGATAAAATTCGATCACTTTGTGACTAAATATCAAACAGTTAAAAATAAAAGTTAACACTTTTCCAACTGAGATTATTATTGTTATGAAGTATCTTTTTCATAGTTCTGAAAATTGCTCACATGTAGATATATATATTCACACACACAAACACACGTAGATATAAACTTACACAAATGAAGTGTTAGGACGAAAAAAAGCTTATATGAATTACTTTTCCCCTTTCTTCTAAAGAGGGAAGTATTTCATAAGGTCAGGAAATGCAGATAAATCAGATACACTGTAGTTAGCTGCTAGCTAATATGCAATAGATTAATTTCTTTACTTCGTAAATACCTTTTAAAACCTCCAAAAAGATTCTCATCTGTATTTTCAATGTCACTAGAGCTCAACAAAGGATAAAATGGTCTCATATGTCTCCTACTTCTATTTTTCATGTTTGAGGTACAAAGATGAGTTCACCTCACTTGGAAGCGTAACTAAGTCACTATCCCTGCAAAATTGTAGTCTTCTGACTTAACCCCCCCAAACAAGCAAACACATACCGAGTCTAAGTCAATGGAGAGAAACATTTTTCAGTTGACAATATTCTAGAGAAGGTGAATTCTTATTGGTGTTAGGAAAATTGATAGGCCAATGTAAAGAGCATTGCAGGGACAGAGATACGGGTTTTCCAGTCTGACTCCTCAGTGCTTCATGTCTGTATCTTAGGCAGCCTGAATTACACGAACACCACATAAAACCAAACAAGGCAAGGTCAGCTGTTGAGCAGTGGGGAAACCTACAGACTTTGAGAAATTACTTCTGCAACTGAATAACGAGCCTTGGATTCTGCAACCTGGCACCTGCCGTGAGTACCAAATTAATTGAAATGAAAACCCTTAGAGTCGTTACAGAGGCATAAAAGCTGGTGTAACAGAGTGGTGAATCAAGCAGTGGCCTTTATGAATGGGCACTGCAGTGTTTTACAATAATGATCAAAAGCACTATAGCTTGTAACACTGTTGCTGGACTCTTTATGGATCAGAAGCATTACTCTACTAAGAATTTTTATAGTTCTGATAGTTCTGAATCTACCAGGCTTTTTTGTAAGTGGGCCTCAGTAAAAGACTTTAAGTTGATACCAGTATTTTATGCTGTACTATTTTTGCTGTCAGCCCGATGTCTCTTTATTATATTACAGTAGATAAACTTTAGGTCCAGATCCAAGAAAAAAGATTTGAGTGAGCTTAAGGTTTTATGCTGGAAATTGTGATCTAGAAAATTCTCTCTGAGATTTTACTTACATTATTTGCTGTTAAAACTTGCTAGATGTCATTTCAATGTGTTCTTTGGGAGCCTTGAATTCTTCTTCAAGGCATGTGTATAAGGAACATGACTTTGGTACCTAATGAGTAAATTGCTCAGCTAGGAGCATGGAGGCCTATGATCTATTTTATGCCTATTTTTATCCATCGACTCTTAGTATAAAATGCATTTTAGGTTTTAGAAGCCACTCAGAAATCTATCACCTACAATTTACAAATTGTTTTATCTAGCCCTATATTACTAAGCTCTTTATCGGATCTGGCCTTTATGAAATTCATAACATTATCAATTATTGTGATCATATTAATGACCTGGTAATGTCATTTAGTGTTGTATAAAGTACACATCACTCAGATATTCCTTCTTTGAAATTTGTGTGGTTCTAGAGGATTTTTTCGTACAGAGAACCATGTTAAATGTAACTAATAAAAAGGAAGTTCTGGTGTAGTTATGGCATATAACCTTAGGATTATGGCTATAGGAATATACGGTTATATGGTTATTGTATGTATCTAGCCATTTTGTCCTCTTTCTTTCTTCCTAATCTTCTTCTTAAAAGATTGCAAAGCTTTTAGATCCTTCTGATAATGCTGCAGTGAAACATGTCATCTAAAAGATAGCAAGCTGTGGATTTGGCAACATGCTATCATATAGTTACAGAATAAATATATAATGCATTGACAACTTCTGGAATTCTGATGCCAGCAATGAACTTGACAGGCAAGCAATATTACATTGATTGGGGAAAACCTATTTTAAAATCTGTTTGTGACAAGTTGAATAAAACACAAGGATTCAAAAGAGTATGACAGGCTGACTTATTTTGAAAGTTTAACAGTTTCAGGCAAGAAGTCCATTTATGGATTCACACTCACCTCATTGAGTTTCCTTTAACTGATGCTTCCCTGTTGGTTGTACTACCACTAGGAATTTCTGCTGAAACATATACAGGCTCATTTCTGCTGACAGGATTAATAGAACTCTATTTAATCTGGATCAACCAGTGAATAGATAAAGGTGATAATGTCCTGTCTCCTTCATCCTTTCAGATGCTCAGATTCATGCAATTAACATCTTTGTTGCTTATTTATATTCTAGGAAAACACAGTAAAATAAAATATAACACAATAAAGCTTCCAGAGCTTACTTCATTAATTTCTTATGGCCATGTTGCTCATATTTCAATGCAGTATGTATTTGTTAAGCTATGTGTGCCGTGAAATATGAACAGTATATGAGCTTAAGACATTTTTAATATTATTTTGAAAAGGCCTTTACTGGTCTTCTTAGATGTAAATTAACCTTTTTCATACATGTGTGGATTCTTTTTTTTTAAATCCTGTAGTCAGTGAAATGGTACAAATTAATTTCACTAAATGTACTGATTTTCACAGATGTTATTACAAATTTTTGTTAAACAACGCTGCAAAATTTGTCTATTTTCCCACACAACTTCAATAGTGGGGAATGCTCATGATAATGCAGTTTTCTACATCCGTTAAGACATTGCAGTAACTTTCAGTTTGCAAGCCCATGTGGTACAAATCACAGAGTCCTCTGACATTAGAGGACTCTGATAACGGGCAGAATGAGATATGAAATGTCAAATCTCTTTATCCAGTTCAAGCTAGTTTGAAGTGCAAAAAGCTTGGGATACCGATTTCTGTATTGCTTGTAAATCTTGACAGTTCACCTCAGTGGGATGCAAAATGTATCTTGAATTTCAATACAAAGTTTCTATCCCTTAGATTTCTCTGTTCACAGGACATACTTCTTTATATACATCAGGAAACCTCATTTTGCCATGTACCCTCAAAATAAAATTGAACGGTGACAATAATTCTAATGCACAACACTGGACAATAAATCTCAGAGAGTCTTCAAAAAAACCCCTTAGCAGGATGCTTGATATTGCCAGCTGTGGAGACACCCTAGAACCTCATTTACCACCCCCAGATGAAGCTCTTGCCTAAAAAGCTGATCTAGAAAATGTGTCACTCAGCTGAGCAAACATATTTTCATGTCATGGAACTTCATGAAAATGCCTATGACAATATTTTTTCTTGGAAAGATGCTGTGGCAACATTTAGGTATGTTCAAAGTGAGGGAGGTTCCTTGGAAGATAGAATGTTCTTCATTCCTCTTCCATCTAGATAAACATTTTCTCTACATCTATTTAAAGAGAAGGATTATTGTAGGTTGTCTTATGACATAAATTTTATACTATTTTTACACTATAAAGTAGATATTTTAAAAAAGTTGGCAACCCTGAAGCATCAAAAAGTAAGATACTATTAAACCAAAGTTAATTCAGGCAGGTGGTGGACTCTATATAGATACCAGACATAACTAAAATAAGAAACAATTTTTTTTTCTTTTTTTTTTTCTTTTTTAACTTCAATTCAGTTTCAGCTTCAAAACTTCTGGAATCATACTCACTAGAGTTCTTAAATAATGAGATTTCAAAGGTAACAATATACACCAATATCAAAACCGGAAGTAAATATCCCTAAGGTGGAAAAACTAAAATACAACATATTCAAAAGGTGTTCCTTTTCAACAATATACCTCTAATTTATGGTTGCATTTCAGTCTTGGAGCTGCCTCCTCTAAACATTTTCTATTCACAGTAGAGAAGAGAATTTTTTTTTGACTGTTGTTTTTACAGTTCTAAAATGAAAACAAAAGATTAGTGCCACAAAGATAAAATTATTTACGTAAGACTATTTTATACTTGAGTTTTTAGTCATGTATTCTCCTTTTCCATTCTTATATTGTGATCCACATTACTACAAAGTAATGCACAGCTTTTGCAAAGGACGTCTTGACTCACAGGAAAATGGAAAAAACAAACACTGACTAGCCAGTGTTTATTAGGCAAGGAAAATTATATTTGGAAACCACGACGTTAAAAAATTTATCAAAACATAATTGAATATTTTCTTATGCATATACTTAATTTAAATTATAGGATTTGCAATAATTACTTTGTCCATAAACAAAGTTATTCACACCATTTAACATTAGATATTTAACTTCATGAGCTATATTATAGGACTGAACTCCCTACATGATCAATGAAACCTGAAAAGGAAAATTTATAGCATGTACTCTAGGAGCTGACTTGTCCCATTAACAAGAATGTAATGCTTTAACCTGCGGCTTAAATACAGGTGTATAACCCCTAGTAGTATAAGGCAGCTTCCATTTTGTGACTTGCCTCTGCTAAAAAGGCCTTCAGTGATAACATTTTCTTATGGTTGTACTAAAGTAATCTTTGTGCTAGAGTACATGAGAACATGTAGAGTGGCTAGAGAAAAGTAATAGAAGAAAAGCTGTTAGGGTATCTAACTCCCGTCTGGCTTGAGAAGCTTCAGAAGGAGTTGCATAGTACTGTTGTTGGAGAAGGAGTATATTGAGAGGACAGGTGAGAGTGTTAACAGCAAATGTATTCAAAAGCAGGAATTGTGATGGGTTAGAAATAGGACAGCAATGTCTGGAGCTGCAGGAAAAAACAAGTTTCTAACCTTCTGGGGTGTAATATAAGTTTTTTTCCCCATGTAATTAAGAAGAAGTATTGTTATATCATTGGAGGTTTCATGGAGGCCTGTGGTCAGTTATACATAGTTGGTTTTTCTTTCCCCTATTCTGAAGTCCTTCACTGAGTTGCCTATGTTGTCCAAGGTAACAGATCTTATACAGCAGCAACTGGAGCTTCTGAATTTACAGCTGAATTGTATTAGAGGAATAGCTGTTTCCATCATCAGTTTCTCACGCCAGCTGACACAATTTCCAAGGCATCTAGACATGGCTAGTTGGGCCAAAGTGGGAAAACAAACAAATTATAATTCTTTGGCTTTTAGTAGCCTGTGACATGTACAAAATAAATACACAATGGTGTACATACAGCTCAGACTGACAAATCTCTTTTTCATATCTGAGAAACTCTAGACTGTATAATTACAGCAAAGATGTACACCTATTGTTTGTAACAATATTTCAGCATGCTGGTCTTCTCCTGGTTAAATTTTTTTGAAACTAGTCAGTGTTTGAGCTGCTGAAGTAAAATGAACTATAAAAGAGAATTCAGATTTTTGTGAAGTATTTATCTCAAAAGTTATTACCAAAGATGCCAGGCAGCATTGGGACTGCCTGAATTCTGAAGGGAAATCAAAGGACTGAATGCTTTCTGTGCAGGGTTTTGTATGTGTGAGAGAGAAACAGCTGAAAACATAAAAAAAATTGAGAGAAAGTAAGCAATAAAGTTCTAGATATATCCATAGAAACAGGAGTTATTCTGTAATGAATAACCTGGAATAGCAGACCAGATCCTGTATTGTTCATTCTGATTTACCACTTTTGTGTAGTCTTTGTGCTTGTGCTAGCTTTGTACAATAATACTGACAAAAGGTTGAAGAAGATTGCTTTTGCATGGAGAGTGGTTAAGAAGTTCGGGTGCCTAAACATGGTGCCCAAGCAAAATGAAGTTCTTCATTTGGGGCTGGCAGATTGGCTGCTTGGGAACAGCAGTTGAGGATGAGGAAAGATACCGCAGGACATCTCAGATGGCATCGCCCAGTAAAATTCAGGCAATGGAAACATTCCTTGTATGTCTGAAGCCTTTGGTCTTGTTGATTTAACTACATAGAACTAGAGAGCAGTTTGAAATAATCTATGTATCTGGAATTGTGGGCTTGTCAGGTACCTCTGTGAAGCCAAAAGCCTTGATCTAGTTTTACAGCAAACAGAAAGAAAATGGACAATAAGATCTTTTCTACAATATCCTCTGATCTGACAAAACTTTCCGAAAGAGATAAAGTAGGGAGAAATTGCTAAGGGAATCGTTCTTACAATTTCTGATGTATATCCTATTCAGACTCAGGATAGGATAACAATACAGATGAGATACTCAATAAAATGAGTAACATGGTACAGTACACAGCAGTACCATAACCCAGAACCAGGAATTGGTTGTTAGATGCCTGATGTTTTCCTGTGCTTTGCTTATGCTTACTGCACCCTGTTTCTTCTTGTTGGGCCCTTGTACATTTAATGGAAGTTACTTTGCAGCATCATGTTCACATATTTAAAAACGTCATTTCTATTATTAGCTGTATTGATTATATGCAGGCACCTGCATGGAAATCTTTAATTTCCACTGATGATTTCTACTATTTATCCATTAGCAAGTGCAAGTAGGACTCCTCCCCTACCTTCAGCAGCCTGAACTTTACTAGGTCAGAGCCCCAGGGCTTTGTGAGGCAACAGTCTGGGGGTTTTATAAACCAAATAACCTCAAGCTGTTCAATAAAATGTTTAAAATGTAAGTACTGTACCACTAGTGTCATTAGGACCCCAAACGTGCAGCACTGTGGCTATCCTATTTCTAATACAATATGAAATTATAGGTGTTTCTACATAATATTGATTTATGAGACCTAGCAATAAAATAACATATGCAGATGGTTTCTAGAATGCACTTGGAGCACCTCAGAAAGATTCTCACAGTAAGTGGCACCTTTGCATAGTGGGATAAACTCCAGAGACAAGTGTGCTACATTAGTATCAGTGTCAAGCTGACATTTCAGGGTCAGTGAATAAATATCCTAAAGCCCAAGTGTTTATTTTTGAGAAATTTCATATATAATGACCTTGACTTTACATTGTTTTTTAGGTATGTGTATGACCTCTATCCAAATCACAGTTTGCTGTGATTTACTTCAGGAATATTATTCCTGCACTATTAAAATGAATTAATCAAATCTTGATACAATGTTTTTTCTTTCCCATTTGTGCTTTTATTCTTTCTCATGTGTTGATGAAATAGAGTAAAGACTTTGAATTATTAGAGCACATGCACACACACATACATACACACGTATATATTCATACATATATAGGATTTATTTCCCAGATCTCCAATTTGTAACCATATGATACATAAAAATGTATCAAAATAAGGAAGATCCAGTTCACTATCAAACCAGTTGGTAATTTTTCATGTGTGCCTAGCAAGGTTACTTTCCTGCTTACCCTTCAGGGTGAAAGCAATTATGCAAAGAGATTGTTACAGAATTTACCCTAGCAGACTTGCCATGAAACATGTGTATCCATAGAAGATACAGGGTCTTAGTCGTTAAACCGTACAGTTCTACAGATTATTAACTTGTTTGCCTTTATCCTTGCAAGGAGAGTTTTCCACTACCTTTCCTGAAAGCAGAACTGTGCTCTTTCGTAACTACAAAAAATAATCCCTTCATTGGAACATTGTAACATAAAACAGGTCCTACAGCTGAGCAATCCCCAACCATGTGTAATTTAACAAGAGCAAGTGCCAGATCCTGCACCTGGGATGGGATAATCCTGGTTATACGTACAAATTGCGGGACAAGAGACTGGAGAGCAGCCCCACAGAAAGAGATCTGGGCATTTGGGTTGATGGTAAGTTGAATATGAGTCTATAGTGTGCCCTGGCAGCCAAAAGGGCCAACCATTTCCTGGAATGCATCAAGCACAGCATAGCTAGCCAGTGGAGGAAGGTGATGGTATCACTCTACAATGCACTGGTGTGGCCCCACCTTGAGTACTGTGAGCAGTTTTGGGCACCTCAATATATAAAGGACGTCAGACTATTAGAGTGTGTCCAGAGGAGGGTGACCAAGATGGTGAAAGACCTCGAGGGCAAGATTTACGAGGAACAACTGAGGTCACTTGGTTTGTTCAGCTTGGAGAAGAGAAGGCTGAGGGGTGACCTCATCACAGTCTACAGCTTCCTCAAGAGGGGCAGCAGAGGGGGAGATGCTGATCTCCTCTCTCTGGAGACCAGTGATAGGGTACAAGGAAATGGAATGAAGCTGTGTCAGAGTAAATTCAGATTAGGCATCAGGAAAAGGTTCTTCACTGAGAGGGTGGTCTGTCACTGGAACAGCCTTCCCAGGGAAGTGTTCATGGCACTAAGCCTATCAGAGTTCAAGGAGTGGCTGAATGATGCTCTTAGTCATATGGTTTAGTTTTAGGTAGTCCTGCAAAGAGCAGGGAGTTGGACTCGGTGATCCTTATGGGTCTCTTCCAATGTGAGATTCTATTCTATGATACTACGTCATTGAAATGGAAGTTGTCAATATGAAATGAAAGAACTAAAACCTACTTGCAGTGTTACTAAGATCAGATATGCGCACAGGAAATGCAACAGCAGTAGCTGTGTACCCCACATATTATTTAACAACATTCTTAAAAGATGTTTTTCCCTGATGGTTGGGGTAGGTGCTGGGTGAGGGGGGAGTTGACAGATGATGATTATTAATTATTCACGGGTATCTGGCTGTTACTTATTTCATCTCTATATTGTGATTGAGAAAGTGGGCTTCTAACCTGAGTAGGGTTCTTTGTATTTTTATAAAGCTGCTGTTAATACTGGTATTGACTGCTATCTTAAAAACCATACTAGTGCTCATGAAAAGGTGACAGACCAATCTCGTTACAAGATGAATATATTTGTTACTTCACTGAACAAAATGCATGGTATAATACAAACAGTAGCAGTTTAAGATATTCCATACTGCCTGTTCATGAGGAACATAGTCAAACCTGTTTATGAAGAACACATTTGTCATGGATAAAATCTCATTAAATCATAGATCATATCTGGACCCATGCTCCCTGTTGCTGTTGCATCACATTAAAGCTACCTTGAGTAGACTTTCCCCACATATACCTCTACCTAGTTCAGGAAGAAGGCTGGTTGGACTCTGCATCCCTTGGGTATCTTCTAAGTCCTCTGAAAGACTTCAGTAAAAGGGACAAGGAAGAGCAGCCCTAACGCAGCCGTAAAGTATCCTGGAATCATTTGGCCAAATGACTCCATGAATTGATTTAATAGATATATACATAAGAGGGAAAGCAGCCTCTGTGGTATACACAATTACCTTGGCTCCTGTACTGACAGCAGTGTAGCTGTTTTACTGCAGTGTCAGCCAGGGATAGAAAAACGTTTCTCAGTAGCTTTCCACTGGCTTGATTTCTGTACTATGTTCCATTTTGCAACACAAAACATGCCATATGAAGACATTTTTATTCTGCATCATAAATTAACTTACAGATTTAACCTGTAGGCTGAAACCTTGGTCCTTTAAAATCTGTGGGTGTTTTCCCAGGATTTCAGCTGATCTGCAATTTCATTTTGATATCTGTTTAAGAACTGACCTTTATGTTTCATGGGCAGTTTTCCTTTTCTTTCCTTGGATTCATGATGCATGGAATTTTTGAATTGGAGTTTAACAGATTTTAAGGATTCTGCTATTCCATAACTCCGATTTGTCATAATAATTAAGTTTTCGATGCATATTTTGAAAAACTGAGTTTTTAATTGCACCTTGCATTTTAACTTATTACATGGTAGAAACTTGGATTCTGTGAGACTGATGAAGATTAAAGAATTTTCAAGAAGAGAAAGTTACAGATATTATATATTATTACCTCCTTTTATTTATTTCCTTTTTATGTATGCACACCCAAAAAAATATCTCTAAGAATATTCTAAAGTACTGTACCAGTTCTACTTGATTGTCATTGATTATTTCCATACTTTTCAGCGTTTGAGTCCAATCTATGATAAAGATTTTCCAACTGGCATTTTTGTTTTATGTTAAACATGAGAGCAAAGAGCAAGTCTTGCATAGGTTCATCTACCTGTTTTTGTTACTGTTGATACTTTTAAACATCAAAGGCTTCAATAAGTACATTAGCTCCCTGGGTATCTGTTTCTATTTGCTACCGATATCTAATTCTAGATGTTATGAATCTATCTACTGTCTCGGTGATGGGTACTGGTGAATTGAACTGGAATATTTGGCTTGCAACTACCTTTTAAGCATTGGTAAATAGTTACTTTACAAAACCTCTCTTATTTATCCATCTTTTCAGATGGGAAAACACTTTTCTCAAAATTGATGACTACTTATTTTTCAGCTAAAGTAAATACAGGTCTATATCACTTTTCATTTGTGCAAGAAGCTGACACATTCTGTCACAACATAGCATGAGTAAATGGGAAAGTGACAGCTTCCTGGCAAAATTTTAAAGAGATAAACATCTATTTTTGTTTAAACAGCTACTGAAAAAAAAATGGATAGAAGCTTTCCAAGCTGAAAGGCTGTGGAATATATGAGTGTTGCAAACTGGCAAATGAATGCACAAGTAAGATCCTGGTGTTTATTGTTACCCCTACTATTTTCACTGTATTTGTCCATTACCTAGTATGAAAAGTTTAAGTAATGTACAAGCATTATTAGCACAGGTATGTGAAATGATATAGCAAACACTGCATTTTATTATTTTTCAAAAGAGTAGATAACTAACTTGGAAAAAAAAATCTTTTTTTTTAGGAATGCATTTTTGCATAGTTGCATGCTTTACTGGGTTTATGTGGCAAAGTTTTAGTCATGGGGGTCGGGTGTGCAGGGTTGGCTTCTGTGAGAAGAGTTCAGGAGCTGCCCCCAGGTTGGACAGAGCCAGCTTCAGGCAGCTCCAAAATGGACCAGCCATTGCCCAAAACTGAGCCCATCAGCAATGCTGGTGGTACCTCTGTGATAACATTTATGAAAAGGTAAAAAATACTGCATGGCAGCTGTGAGAGGGAAGTGCGAAAATGTGAGAGAAATGACTGTGCAGACACCAAGGTCAGTAAAGAAAGAAGGGGGAGGAGGTGCTTCAGGTGCCAGAGCAGAAATTCCCCTTCAGCCTGTGGAGAAGACCATGGTGGAGAAGGTTGTCTTCTTGCAGCCCATGGAGGTCCATGGTGGAGCAGATATCCACCTGCAGCCCATGAAGGACCCCACATCTAAGTAGGTGGATATGCTCTGAAGGAAGTCCACTCTGGAGCAGGCTCCTGGCAAGAGCTGTGGTCCATGGAGAGGAGTTCATGAAGTAGCAGGTTTTCCGGCATGAACTGTGGCCTGCGGGGAACCCACATTGGAGTAAACCGTTCATAAAGGACTGCACCCTGTGGAAAGGACCTATGATGGAACAGTTTCTGAAGAACTGCAGCCCATGGGAAGGACCCATGTTGAAGCAGTTTGTCAAGTACTGTCTCCAGTTGGTGGAACCCCACGCTGGAGCAGGGGAACAGTGTGAGAAGGAAGGACTGGCAGAGATAAAGTGTTTTAGAACAACTGTAACCCGCATTCCCCATCTCCCTGAATTGCTTGGGTGGAGGAGGGAGAAGAGTGAGCAGTGAAGCTGAGTTTGGGAAAAAGGGAGGGTGGAGAGAAGGTCATTTTAGTTTTGTTGTTATTTATCACTATCTTCCTCTGTTGTTAATTGGCAATAAACTAAATTAATCTTCCCCAAGCTGAGACTTTTTTGCCAGTGACAGCAACTGATGAGTGATCTCCCTATCTTTATCTCAACCCATGAGCTTTTTCGTCTTATTTTCTGCCCCTGTCCTGCTGAGGAGGGGGAGTGATAGAGTGGCTTGCTAGGCACCTGGTGGCCAGCCAAGGTTAACCAACTTCACGCACTTATACATAGAGTGCTTACAGATTCTTACACCAATGGATTCAAAATAGTTTAGATATTTATTAGATTCCATTTGCTCAAAATGAACAGGACGATGAGATATCAGAAGTTCTTTTACTGAATTTCTGAACTTAGAATTCAGAAATGGTAGGAAGAAACAAAAGAAGAGGTAAATGAAAAGGAAATCTCATAAGGAAGACAATTATGTGTACAGGAAAAAGGATGAGAATGTAGGACTGACTAAAGGGTAGGTCTGGATATGACATACAGCAGCTGAGAAAAGGTCATAAAAAGGATGGAAAATGTGTGTTCCTTTCACCATTGTGTGAAAGGAAAGCAGGAAAGATATTTGTCAAGGAAAGGAAAACAGAAATTGAAAGGTTCACAGGCAAGAGAGAACTTAAGAAAGAGTGAAACGCTGGGAGTGGGGGAAAAGAGTAAGATAACAAGACAAGGTAAAAGATCTGGATAAAGGAAAAAGAATCATTGGATAATCTATTCAAAGATCACAGAGGTAAGTGGTGTGAGAAAGCAATGAGATAAAACAAATTTGATTTGTTTTATACTGCTGTCTTTTTAAGTTTCTTAGGATTCTTCTTTAGAGTTACAAAGCTAAAAGGAGAACGTTTACAAGGATTGTTGTCCAGGGCCTATGTGCATTTTCCTTCATTTTGAACATTAGATATCTCTGAAGATGACACACAGTCTTGTTTAGCTATCGGCCAACACCTCTGAGCATGAAAGTGGTTTTATTACCTCAATTCTGCAAGTGGGGAAATTGAGGTAGGGACTAATCATTCGCCTGGGGCTTCAGTACAGTCGCAACGATAAAGCCAGGACAGTTGTATTCTAAACCTAGCGAAGTTTCAGACCCAGGCTCATGTGCTCATCTTGCATGTGTTGTTTAAATATATTGCATTTTCACTTGTTGAGATCAGTGTAGAGCTCACAGAAGAAGGAGAGTTGAGCATAGGTTTAAATACAGTATATCTTCAATTTCCATCAGTGTTTCTCACTTAACACTAGAGGACAATTCTTCAAGCATCTGCAGTGTCAGTAATTCCATTAACAAAGAAGTCACTGTATTATCAACATACTGTAGCTTCATTTTAATGTGTCATTTGCACTTCAAAGTCACATAACTTTTATTATGGTAAATCAATTAAAACTATTTCTCATGATAATTTATCTTCTACAGAGTTTATCATCTCAGAGAATGCAATATTTCCCAATTTAACTACCAAGACAAAAGTGATGTAATTTGAATGCCTTTTACTGAGCTTATTAAGCATAAAGATCACAGAAATTTCAAACCCTGAAAGATAACTGTTTCATCTATGTGATAAAATGGAAGTCACATTTTAGTAGCTTACTGGAGGTAGTAGGAGACAGTATGCTAATTAGTAATATAACCTCATTTACTCATTTGGTATGTCTCTTGCTTTAAATGATAGTCTGTCTAGAACAGATATCCAGCTTGATACAAATGTGAAAAGGAAATCAAATGAAGCTACTGTATATTCAATAAATCTGTGTGTAGCATTCAAATGATTGCGCTTTTCTTTGTGTGTTTATAATCCAGGAATCACCTTAAAATAAATATTTTTGAAAGATCTTGCAGTGAAGAATAGGCGTCTGTACAGAAAAATTCCCCTTCAGAAGGGAGAGGTGAAGATCTCAACTAACTTAAATTGTCACAACTCCAGGGAAGTCAGGAGAAAAATGTCAATGTATAGGAGTTGATGTATAAGTGTTACAAAAAACACACAAAAAACCCCCACAAAACCCCAACCAGTATACAACCACCACCCCCTTGAAATCTAGAAGCATTATTATATGAGATTAAAAGCTCATCTGTATTTTTAGTGCATATTTGACAGTGACTGATTGTTTCTTTAGCGGCAGAAGTCTTGATTTTCAAATGCTTTTTTTCAAATGTGCTTAGGGGCACCTGCCCCCTGACTTGCACTGTGATTTGCATTCTTGGCTATTCAAAAGGTTTTGAAAATGCTACCAGTCTCTAGTTCCCGTCTCTTCTTTGTTTAGAAGTGCTGGGTTTGCACATGACGTTATAGTGTGGGAGAAACTAACAAATAAGAAAATAACAACCCTTGACTCTTTTAAAATTAGACCATGCAAGTGTATGCAGAACAGCAGGAAAAATAGTCCCAAAGTTCAGTCAGGCCTCTGGCTCCCTTTCTTTGCAACGGCACTAGCAGCAAATAACTGCCACACCTAAGCCGAAGACCTTGGCTTAGCAGGGGAAGGGAGAGCTGTTACTGGGCAGTGTGTGTCATCCGATGGCCTGTGGCTAATGCCTCATGGCTCACCACAGGAGTCATTGGTGCATGGCGGCTCTCAGCTAGCATAAGTGTTTTTGGATGGAGTAGGATAACTGGGAACACTGAGCTGCCCTTTGAGCTAAAGCAGAATACATATTAACTATTTAGATGTCTGATATAAACTTAAAATCCTTGGCTTGGCCTCTTTTTGGTCTATGTTTCTGAAACAGGAGTATAAGGAGATGTTTCTACTGTAGGTGGACTTTATGCTCATATTTCACATGGTGGGAATGCTTCTCTGGAATTACCATTTTGCACACTGGAAGACTAAACTGCTGAAAGTATTCTGTCTCACTTGCTCTATAGTACTTATGTTTGGAACAAATTTAATTTTGTGTCTTTCCATGCAGCCTTGCTCATAAAAGTACAGTAGTATCTTATCAATTCACTCTTTGGGCTGTAAGACTTTTGGTGCATTGCTTGATTTTATTAACAAGTGATGCAACAATCATTGGAAAAAAGGATTTGTGATGATGCATGAAGATATAACTACATAAAAGGCATGATGTATATATATAAAAAAGGGAAATTTAAACTGAAAAACCACCTTAACGGTGTGATTTATTGGACTACATTATAGTCTCCCAAGGCAGAAGCCCCATTAAATAATGGAAAAACTCACACCTCCTGAGAACAAGAACATATAGGAACTAAACACAGGAATACTGAACAGATCTTTTCTAAGCTAGAAGTGTCCAGTTTCTCCTGCCATTACTATATTCCCAAAGGAGCCGCAGAACAGACATACAGCATTTTCCTACCATTTGTATTTGTATAGCACAAACAGTATGAAGTGTGCTCCAAAATAATTTCCCTTGATGGTGATTATTTGTTACTATGCAAAGTAACCAGTTTAACAGTAGGAATAAAGTCCTTAAATTAATCATTTCATGTTATGGCCATTCAAGGAAAGCAAAGAATGAGACATTCTTTTGTAAAATTAGCTTAAAAATCATGTATTTAGGACTTGCTTTTGCAGATGTAAAAGGGAGTTTTGCTATTGACTTTAATGGGAGCAGTCAAAGAGCCAGTTTCTCAGGAGATGCTAAGGCCTTTTTGAAATTGGTTGTATTTGACTCTACTCAATATACAGAAGAAAATGCTTAACATCCCGTTGACAAAACCAGTCATTACACTCCTACTAACATTTTGAGAACAGAATTGCATTTTTAACCCATGAAGGACCCAAATGTCCCTTGCTTTGTACTTTGTTTAATCCTCTTTAATACTTTTGAAAATGAATATAAAATCTTACTCTATAACTGCTTTAGAATTTACAATGCAATTGTGCTTCTTTTGCTTTGATAAAAGGGAATTCTCATCAACATTCTATATTTCAACTACTGCAGAAGTAAAGACCTGCTTATGCAAGGTTTACTTATAAGAATTCTTTTTTCATACACTAGAATTATGCATTAAGACATTTGGACTATAATGCAAAAGGCTACCCATCTATTATATTACCACCTGAATGTGTTATTAAAATGTTACTGGAGTGCTGCACTTTGATGGTTTCATGCAGTCAGAATCCAACGACCAGCATTTTAGAATCCCATCTTTGCATTACTATTTTTAAGAGTATTGATTTTTTTCTAATAGCCTTTCTGAACTGTTTCTTGGGTTCAATGAGGTTTCTTTATTCCCTAATTACAGAAAGCTTACTGAAAACAATACTGTTTTGAAAAACTTTTTTTTCAGTTTAGTTTTGTTTTGATATGCTGACATTTATGTAAATAAAGGTCTGTTTACTCAGTTTCAATATATAGTAGTCTTAACTCAGAGAAAGCTCATAATAAATATGAAACTAGAACATTCCTTTTTGTAAACACATCTGCAAGCCTGACTGCATCTCACTAAGCATTTTATAGGTTCATTACACTATTTGGCTCACATTGAAGTCACCTCAAATTTTATTTTTATTTTTTCAACCATCATATGAATAAACTTTAGCTTCTGTTTAGACTGGAAAATATCCAGTATCTGTTTATAATCTACAAATTCAGGAAAACATAATGGTTATTACTGGTAGTAAGGCATTTCTTTACACCTGTGTGTCACATAATAAACTTTAGGAGGGGTCAGTAGAGGTGTCACTTACTAGGACTGCATGGTCTATTTTATGTAGAGAGCTGAAGTTAAAATTAATTGCCTTTCACTTGTGTAAATGTGAAACATTTGCAGCAAAGTTAACTGACATGCATAACTATAAGTAATGGTAATGAGGGACGGTTTCTAAACATCCTGTTTTTATAGTTTGACCAAGAGCCCTGATAACAATTGCAACAATTTTTATGTTTTGTTTTTTACCCCTTTACTGCTCAGATGCTTTTGGAGAGCTTCATCATTAGATGCCTAAGAACTGGTTAAGAAGCAGTTAGAAGTTAGCAGTTAGAAGCAGCAGTTAGCAGTTAACTGGTTAGAACAGCCTCAGCTGTGAGTTCCCCTACCTGCAGTGATAGAGTGCTCTACCAGGTTACACTGGACCAGCTTCCCATCTGGTGCTGTTGCCACCAAGATTCTTACCGCTCTACAACATAAGCCTGCAGTGTACTGTACAGTGTACTAGAGTGTAAGATTTGGCCTTTGTTAAGTTATCAAGAGCTATTTCAGTGTTCTCAGGGGTTTCAACATAGTGTTGTTATCAATTATATAATCCTATAAGCTGTAGAAGGACAAAGATACACACATATGCAGTCATGGCTTCAGCATGTACAGTATTTAAGACTATATTAAAGCATTCTTGAGAATGCATGAGCAAGTAATATAATGTGGCATATATACTGTATACTGAAGGGTATCAAACTTAAAAAAAGACATTTTTCTTTTAACAGGATGCTATGCTTACTTTGCAAACCCATTTTCTGTGTAAACTTACTATTTGTAACAATAGTAGTGTCAAGTCCATCAATGACAATACCTGTATTGTAGCTCACAAGATTCTTTCATGCATAACAAATTATTAACTCGTTATCAGCATGAACAAAGTATTACTTGTGTTATTTAAATGTTATTACTGATATTTATTATAAGTTGTTATCTTCAGCAAGCTAAGATATCAGTAATTTCTGGAGGACAGTATTATAAGAATTGCATTTTTGAAGACTAATATTGAAACTTAGTTACTTGGTCAGCTGGATTGGAAAATTTTAATTTGCCACTGTGAATAGTATTGCAGAAAGTCAATATGGTTGAGATCAATCATGTCCTACTTATTGTTTGGGTGCATGTAGAACTGTCTAAAAGCTTGAAAAAAGTTACACAAATAATTTACTTATTCTTGGCACTGCTTGTAAATCTTCAAGTAATAATTATGTATTAAATATTTACTTGAGGTGAAAATTAGACTTCAACAATTGAAAATAGATTCAAAGATGCTTGGATTTCTAAGGTTTTTCTTCTTTAAATTTAAACTTTAAACCGGTCTCTTGAGATTCATCTTGTTTCTGAGAGCCCTAGGGAATAGTAGGAAATTCATACATATTTAATAATAATCAAATCAACCAATGCAGTAACCATCCTGAAAGAACAGTTATGCAGGCTATTTATGTAAATATGGAATAAGAATTACAGGTTTTTATTTAGAACATTGGAAAGTCTTGTAAATTATTTAATTTAAGAAGACATGTTTTGGAGTGATTTTGACCGATGTATTCACAACATATATATCATAGCAAAATATTTTAATATATTTCTGTTTTCATATTAATTTCAACCATAACTAGGTTAAGACTAGTATAATCTTCAGAGAACAGAACTGCTTTGTCTTTTATGGAAAATTCATAGAAATATTTGTTTGTGCCAGAGATAATTTATTTAACTTTTATTTAAACTTTTTTTAACTTGAGGTGTGGCAAAATTTATTAACTCTGTGCTTTCAATAATAATGAAATAATGGATTTTTTATGAATATAATAGCTTTAAAAATCTGATTTTTTAATACTTTCTGGATCTAATATAATGATGGAGGAGGATGCATATTTTTATGAGCCCAGAAACTAGTCTCCACTTATCTTCCAACTTCTAGCATAGATATGCTTCTGGGGGAACAGCAGAAGGTAGTCACAAAAAACATGAATTCACCCTTTCAGAAACTACTTACTGATTTTAATATAATAGATAATCCTCGATTATTCATGTTTCTTGTGAAGTCTGTTATTAGATGAAAAAAACCTTGTGTTCAGAGGTATTTGCACTGAAACATGGGGTGAAGAAACAATGTCAAGAGTTAGGGTCACGGAAAGACCTTTGGAATCTCTGTGCTATTCAAAGACTTAATGCTGCAAAGCGTCAGAGAATTCTTACTAATTGTCCTGGTTTCAGCTGTGATAAAGTTAATTTTCTTCATAGAAGCTATTATGTGACTATGTTTTGGATTTGGGATGAAAAAAATGTTGACAACATATTGATGTTTTTAGTTGTTGCTAAGCAGTCAAGGTCTTTTCAACTTTCCGTGCTCTGGTCTGCCAGTGAGAAGGCTGGGGGTGCACAGGAAGCTGGGAGGGGACACAGCCAGGACAGCTGACCCAAACTGGCCAAAGGGTTATTCCATACCATATGACATCATGCTTGGTATGTAAAGCTGGGGAGAAGAAGTGGGGACATGCGGAGTTATGGCGTCTGTCTTCCCAAGAAAACATTACATGTGATGGAGCCCTACTTTTGTGGAGATGGCTGAGCACCTGCCTGCCCATGGGGAGCAGTGAATGAATTCCTTGTTTTGCCTTGCTTTCCTGAACAGCTTTTGCTTTACCTATTAAACTGTCTTTATCTCAACCCATGAGTTTTCTCACTTTTACCCTTTTGATTCTCTCGCCTGTCCCATTGTGGGGGAGTGAGTGAGTGGCTGCGTGGTGCTTAGTTGCTGGCTGGGGTCAAACCACAACACTAATTTAGGTCTGTTCAGAACTTCTTCATAGCCATCCTATCAGTCTTTCAGAGTAGTGCACAAATGACATAGGCGAGGAGGGAAACAAAAAAGGAAAGGAACTCACTCTTATTCTTTTAAGAAATTATCTTTTAGTCTGTCTGCTCAGGAAGGAACATATGGAAGCAAAACACTGTCTCCAAGAATTCAGGAGCATAGCTGCATTTACCTTTCTCTATATGCAGCACAGACAGGCATTTCCATAGGGGGTCAGTAATGAATGGGGTGAATCTGAACATAGGGATGAAGACATGTACCTTGAAATTCTCTCTTCAGTACTTTTTTCCATGACTGTTGTTTATTTTTTAAGATGACCAAAAAAAAAAATCATAAGATAAAAATTAGTCTTAGGGACAAAGCCAGTATCTAGGGACCACCTTTCTGAGGTCAGTCTAGCAGTCAGTCTCAGAGTTCCAACACCTGGTTGGTATTCATGAACTTCTGTTGTTGAGGAATTAAACTAACAAGTGGCTGTCTATTTCCCTCCATTGTTTCAGTGTTTCTCTTACTCCTCAGAAACACAAATAACAGTTTTTCATTCATTTTACCTAGAGTGGGGCCAAGACACTGTCCTAACACTTTTTAGCTTTGCCTTTGTCTTTTCAGGGAAAAAACAAAAGATGTATTTGTGCCTGACGGGCACAGTATTATGAGCCTTGCAACTAATATGCCTGCCTTCTCTGTTGTTTTCTGTCTCTGTTCTGTTTCACATTGTAGAAAAGCCTAGAGTGCTAACGTTAAATTAGAGAGCAGTACTAATTGAATATCAGCTGGAAGAAATCAATAAAGACATTACTACATATTAACTGTTACTGTTACCCTAAAAGAGATACTGGTTCATCGGTTCATTTCAGTAAGAAAAAAAAAAAAAAAAAAATTATGTGATAGCTTCCTGAACAAAACAGTGTAAAATATGAAGCTTCAGTAACCTCAAAGAGTTGCAAGAACAATTTTTCCTGCTGTGGATGAATGCTTTGCACTGTAATCCCAAGCAATCCCAAGCAACTACAGTGCTGTGGATTTTCAAGCATAATTAAATTCTTTCAGAGCCAGTAAACTAACATTCATTTTTACATGAACAGCCATGGTGTGAATACTTTTAAAACCATTAAGTCATTCTTTACTTACCAATATTCTAATTTCATAGAATCATAGAATAACTTGGGTTGAAAAGGACCTTTAGAGGTCTTCTAGTCCAACCCCCCCTGCAATGAGCAGGGACATCTTCAACTAGATCAGGTTGCTCAGAGCCCCATCCAGACTGTCTTTGAATGTTTCCAGGGATACAGAATCTACCACCTCTCTGGGCAACCTGCTCCAGTGTTTCATCATGTTCATTGTAAAAAATGTCTTCCTTAGATCTAGTCAAAATCTACTCTCTTGTAGTTTAAAACCATTACCCCTTGTCCTGTCGCTACAGGCCCTGCTAAAAAGTCTGTCCCTGTCTTTACTATAGGCCTCCTTTAAGTACTGGAAGGCTACAAATTCTCCCTGGGGCTTTCTCTTCTCCAGGCTCAACAACCCCACCTCTCTCAGCCTGTCCTCACAGGAGAGGTGTTCCATCCCTCTGATCATTTCTGGGACCCTCCTCTGGACCTGCTACAACAGGTCCATGTCTTGCCTGTGCTGAGGGCTCCAGAGCTGGATGCAGGACTCCAGGTGGGGCCTCACCAGAGTGGAGTAGAGGGGCAAATTTGTTAATTATTAACTGAGCTACAGTTCCTACTATGGGATATTTTGATTTATAATGCATCTTTCCCTTAAATCATATTATTCCATTGTACCTGACATGACTTAATGAATTTTCTTGTTGTTCTGTTAGTAGGGTAATAGTTACTTTTGAAATATTTATCCTTTCTGTGATTTAATTTCTAACAGAGTGAAGTTTGTAAACTTGAACTAGAAATAGATACTTTGGTCAGACCTCATTTAGAACAAATGATTTCTGATCTATTCAAGTCTAGAGAGTTATACGGATTTCTGTGGGATTCTGGCCTGGATATTTCTTTTTAACTCTAATAGAA
>NW_010525591.1:20759-25783 GCF_000687285.1 Phaethon lepturus | reverse complement strand
TAGGGAAAACAATCCTCAAAACTTTCTTTTCTGGTTGGAAGACACCATTCATTAGAAAATTTTAAGAATCTCTGTAGGATCATTAGGATACTTCTGCAAAACTTTAGTTTAAAAGTAATTCGGTTTTGTCTTAAAACAAAACAAAACAAAAAATAACATCATTACAGTGACCTTCTGACATTCACTAAAATGATATTATCTTGGTAATGTCATTACAGAAAGCAATTATTGTCTTTGCTTGTTTGAAACATTAATTATTAGTAGAGTACCTAAAATAGTGTGTGTATGTACACACACATTGTGGTGTGTTGAGCCTGGCCAGCTGCCAGATGCTGACCCAGCTTCTCTTACTTCCCCCTCCTCAACAGGACAAGGGGAGAAAATAAGATGGAAAAGCTCATGGGTCAAGATAAAGACTGGGGATCACTTACTAATTGCTGTCACAGGTAAAACAGACTCAACTCGGGGAAAATGAATTTAAATTACTGTCCTTTTATTAAAAATAGAGTTGGATGGTGAAAAACAAAGACAAAAATTAAAAATACCTTTGGCTCTGCCCCTTTTTCCCAGGCTTAACTTCACTACTTTGTTCCCAATTCCTCGAGCTCCTCACCCTCCAGAGTGGCAGAGGCGGATTGGGGTTGGGGGCTGTGGTCAGTCCATAACATCTCCTCTCTGCTGCTCCTTCCTCCTTATATTTTTCCCTTGCTCCAGCTTGGGATCTTCCATGGGCTGCAGACCTTCAGGATGAACTGGCTCCACTGTGGTCTCTCCCATGGGCTGGAGGGGAGGTTCTGCTCCAGCTTGTGGAACACCTTCTTCCCTCCTTCTATTTTGACGCTAGTGTTTGCAGGACTCTTTCTCACACTTTTTTTCCTCATTACCCTCTCTGCTGTGCAGCATTTTGCCCTTTCTTAATCGTTTTCCCCTACGCGCCACCTTCTTGGCTGTGGGGCTCAGCTGTGCCCTGCAGTGGGTCTCTTTGAGGTGGCTGGAACTGGCTCGCAGAGGCCCCTGCAGCCCCCTGCTGCCAACACCTGGACACCTACACCCAATACATCACATAAATATCAATATATCTCAAGATACATAGATTGTTCTGATTTTTCTGTTTGTAAACCATTAACAGGCTACACAACAGGGCATTAGCAGGAATTAAACTGATGACCAGTCAAACCAATCATCTCCTTTGTCCATACCTGTAATTGTAGTATTCATTTGTTCAGTGCTGAAAAACTGATATCTGAATTAATTAAAAACTAATGATCCAGATATTTGCATGATCTTGCTTTTATACTGGGTATCTATATTGTATTCTTTGTATTGAATGACTACAGCACAAGAATATGATCTGCAAGTGTTATTGGCAGATTGAGTTCCTCTATTTCAAATGGAATAAACCTCATATTAAAGGTTTCAGGTTCAATTTCTACAGGTGATCTCCATTTAGGTATTGTACATGTGAAAGCAATAGAATTGAATGAGAGGTGATATAAAGAATTTTATTAAAAATGCTCTTGTATATTTATGCAACGTGAATACAGGAGTTTTTAATACACACATTCATCTTAAATTCTAACACAGAATGAGAAGTTAATTCTGCAAACACAATAGGGCTATTGAATCATAAATATTACATTGATGACTAAAGTTTGTAACATCAAACTTACAATCATGTGTCTTAAATCAGTATGGTTATATTTTTAAATTAGGTTGTTATATTTATTAACCTCTGTGACAAAATAGATGGTGATTTTCTGCTTTAAAGGCAAACTGCAAAGAGGGTAGCAGAATTTATTGCATATACAGGTTATCAAAAGATAGTTTCAAAGATTCTTTTTAACTTTTGGGAGTGTGCTTGTTTATATATCTAGCTTTTGTAGTAAAAATACAAGGGAAAATTAGGATGCAGAAAGGTAAAGTAGGTTAGTAATGGCACAAGACTCATACCTGTAGATTTTCCAATAACATCTAAATGAGGATTGAATTAATCTAAAAATCTGAAAGGGGTTGCTGAGCTGTGGTTCTAATGAACAGAAAACAGCAGAGATGGGAACATAACTCTGCACTGATGGCAGTAACAGATTTATCACAGAATTTCCCATGGTCATCAAACTGTTTGTAATTGGTAGCCAGTACCCCCTGCCATACGATTACCGAAGCTTTCTGAAATGTTTAGTTTTCTGTTGACTACTGAGGAGTTTTATATGTGCATTTATCTTTGGAAAGAATATATAGCTCTCTTTTTTTTTCAATAAAATGGACTCCATTGATCTTGGAAAAATCAAAAGATAATTTAATGATATAGCTACACTAGCAATTTTTTATGCAACTTGCTTCACTGTAGGTCCTTGTCAAACTGGGTTTTAGTTACATGGAAATGTATAATAGTTTGGGCCAGCAAAGCAAATATCAGTTACCAGATGGTCAAATGTCTCCATAGCCAGTGTTACTCTTGCAAATGACGTAAACTGGGTTTTAAGACAAAGTTAAAGTATTAGATTTTGGATTAAGGTGTAAAAGATTTTGGGACCCTTTTTTTTTTTTTTTAATTTTGTTTTGGTTTTGTTTAAAGCAAGTTTATTATAGACAGATAACTATTAATACATCTAAAGTCAAACTGAATTTCTTTTAGAGATCTAATTTGAAGGACAAATATAAAAAATGAAACTACAGAGAAATTACTCAGACCAGGAATCTGTAACCATGGAAGTCCAGTATTTTCATGCATTTATATTGCTGGACTGCTTTTCTCAAATTCCAAAGCATATATATACTGGTTCATGGTGGCCCACAGCATGCAGATACACGGGCACATCCCAACAAACAGCAGAACTGTGAAATTTCTGTACAGTACACATACAGGTAAATGGTGATAGTGAGGACATGACAACTAGGGTAGGTGGGTGTTACAAATACAAAAAATGTATGGCAAAAGGGATACTTTCTCAGATATTAGAAGTTATAATAGCTCTTATCATTCATTTAACTAAGACTTTAAATTAACAACTACTTGGGTAATAAATGAATTAGAGGTGTATCCAAATAAGTTTCCAAAATCTTCCAGCCTCCACAGCTAGCCATCTACATAAAAAATCAATAGAAATCCACCCCCCCAAAAAAAAAAAATTAAGATTTGGATGAGACCACCCTCCTTCTTAGTTCTATATCTCCTCAGAGAATTTCAAATTCATTGTCCTGTAATTTAAAAATACAGTCAGATAATACTGATTTACATTTACTTTTTGCCAAAAAAAGTCTAAAACTGGCATGCAAAGTTAGAAGCTCACTTTTCCTCATCTTTTTTTTTTCATGCACCAATGTCATCAAGGGAATGATAAAATTATTATTTAAATCTTTGATGATTACTGAAAGCTGATGATGAGAAAATACAAGATCAAATATGGATTGAAGCAGTCAGTATACTATGCAAATTATGAATGGTAAATTGGACAGATTGATTAGATCCTAGTAGGTGGAATAGTTTGAGAAACGATGCCTGTCATCGAAGCTTTTTGACAGGTGTCAAGTAAACCGAACAATTTTTTTAAGTGACACCTTTTAATTGAAATAGAAATCTATAGGAATGCTTCTTTCTGTGGTCAGGGTCCAGTTATCAGCTTGTTGAATTCTGGAGTAAACTGTATTTACTTCATCCCTTCATTTCCAGGCATCATTCCTGAGTTAGGATCACTTGGTATTCTATTTTTATATATGTGTGTATATATATGTATTTTTTTAAAAATTACTCTTCTGAGAGCTAATTAAAAAGAAGTATTTGAAATTAAAAATGTTGGAGAAACTTTAATTCTAAGTTAAGATTTAAATTTATCCCTACAAGGAAAACTCAACTTAAAAAAATGGATATGGTAACCTTAAAGTACTTCATGAAGTTTCAGCCACCCAGCTGCTGTGGTATCAAAGTGAATGGTATTGACAAAACTCCAAAACTCTTGGAAAATATACCCACAAACACATAGGTAATCATTGCTATTACGTTAAGTATAGTGAAACAATGATAATTTGTCTGGTAAATTACAGTATATTGTGGACTATACTGTAAACACACATATTCATAAGAAATAATTACATATTTTAAAAGAGATAAAGCAAAACTTCCACTTGTAAATAACAATTCCTTCCACATAGATGTGATGCGAAGACATATTTAGCAAGTACATGTATAACTTTTAAATCTGTTTCCACAGATTTTAGTGGCATGATAGATATATTTGGACAAATACGTAGGTGTTAAGAAATAACTTTTAGTGGAAGCTTTGATCAATGGAAATGTTCATGCTCAAAAAAAAAAAAAAATTAAAAATCCCAAATGAAACTGTTTAAAAAAAATATTCCTTTTTAATGAATAAAATATTTTCTACAGTTCTAAGTGTATCTATATGCTACAGGGTGAACATGTTAAGAAACAATAACAAGATCTAGGCACCTATCTGTTTATATTTGTTCTCATGCTTGTAATGTCTAAGTGCCTGAAAATAAAAACTGTTTAGAACCTGGTAAGTAAGCAAAGTGAATCTGACCAGCCTCTTTTATTATCCAAGCCTAAAGTAATGCAAGAGTTAAACAAAATGCAAAATTAAGGAAACTTGCATTTAAATAAGACTTGTCAGTCTTAAATTTTGTTCTAGCTCCTTTCTCTTCACCCATTATATACTACTGAATGCAATAGTCTATGTTTTTTTTGAATGGTTCCAGATTTAGCAAAGCAGCATATAAGAGGAATGGGTGTCTTAGATCTATAGAATCAGTATTTTGGTACTTGAGGATACCAGCTACAGTCAGGATACCAGCTACAGTCCATTTTCCACAAGTACTTATGTAGCTGCTGTTTGACTTGAACTCCTCTGTGTATGGTTTGTTGAATCAGAGTATATGAAGAAAACATAAAAAAAATGGATAAGTTATGTCTGCTAGTAGACAAGGAGTGTTAAATTCAAATTAATAGGGATCCTAGTGAACTTTCTGTCAAAGTGTCCCCATGCCCTACCTCAATATGCCTGTCC
>NW_010525591.1:0-20728 GCF_000687285.1 Phaethon lepturus | reverse complement strand
CTTTCCCTTCTGTCTCACGGAGGTGTCTCTTACCACTAATCATCTTTCTTTTACTGAAACACACTATTTTTCTCCTGTCAAAATCCCACAGTGTTGGAGGGTGCCATGCTGGTGGCTGAAAAATCCTAATTAGCTAGATGACTTATATCACATATTCCTTCTATCTTCACAAAGTACCAAAAGAGCATATAGAGATGCTACAGGATCAAACATGACAAACATATTGTTTGCTTGGATTTATGTATAAATGAAGAGTTACTGGAAAGGTAGGAATACTACTACTGGTTGATGAAGTGGGCAAGAAACATTTGCAGTAATGATTTTAGGAAGCCAATTTCAAATCTAATATAAAATTTGCAGTTGTTTGGCTAGCAAACTGAAAAGTCTTAATTATAGATATTCACAGGTTTCCTGTGGAGGTTGTGGAGTCTCCATTTTTTGAGATACTCAAAAGCCATCTGGACACAGTACAGGGCAACTGGGTCTACATGGCCCTGCTTGACCAGGTGTGTGGGACAGGATAACTTCCAGAGGTCCCTTCCAACCTCAATCATTCTGTGATTTTGTGACATATTTTGTATTTTTAGAGTTTATAAATATACCAACCATAACTGTACTTTTAGATTGTTCTCAGGTCATTTTATTATTCTGTAAAAATCTTAACTCACAGGAATTTGTAAATGATTAACATGAATTCCTATTTTAATCTGGTAATTTACTTCAAGTATGCAGCGTACAGAGCAACGACATAGAATGAAGCTATTGATATCCACTACTCTAACTTAATAATATTACAAACCACTTTATCTTCACTTCTGCTTTTTCCATGATGTGAGGTGATCTCCTTGAGAAGAGAGTCTCTTTCTTAAAAGGGAAGCTGTTTCTACCTTCCAACTCCAGTTATTAATCAATGCAAAACTCTTAGTTACGCCTGAAACTTCTTATCACGATATCATAATTTTGCTCTTGAAATGTAGTTTTCATTTTAAGATATTGATAACAGAAACTAGATAAGAAACTTAACTTTGCCTCCCAGCATTAGAAAATGTCTTGCACTGCTAATCAATTATCTCTTTGCTTTTAAAATAACTCTACTTTGGGAATAATAGGATTGTGTATATGAATATACAATGTGCCCTTGTGTCTGCATGTGTATGTGCGTAGATGGGTATGTACTCCGTCCTTTTTGTGAATGTAAGGCAGAGTTTTAAGTAACAATTTTTTCTCAAGGAAAAGACATCCCTTTCCTCTCTTATGGAAACAAAAATGAAATCTTTTAAACACTGATGTAAAAATAGGTTTCACAGCTGAACCAGGATTTCAGGCTTACAGTTAGCATATTTTGTTTTAATATTTATGTTTTCATGCTACATTAAAATGAATATATAGTTAATCAGTAGGCAGTCTGTCCACATATTCAAATATCATTTTAATATGAAATATAATGTTTGGAAAGTTTAATTTTTCATTATGGTAAGATGAACAAAATAAAAGCTCTATATTGGGTATGTTTTGTATTAAGAATTGTAATTATGTAGACAAATAGTTCCAACAATATAAGTTTTTTATAGAAATGTTTAAAAACTAATCAGATCAGCAGCTATTTGGCCAAATAATAAAGGTAATTTTCTTTGAAAGTGAGACCCCTTCCTAATTATAAAAAAAAAATTAAAAAATAAAAAAAATTGTGCCAACCATGGGGGTAAGATCAAGGTTCTCAATAATATTGGAAAATACGAAGTTCTATATCAAAGTCATTAATTCCATGATTTGTGCAGCTCTGGTGTAAGTTTGTCAGCTCTCCTATAACACTGCAAAAACCCGTCTATGAATTGATCAAAACCTCATGTTTTTCATAAAGAATGTAAGTTTTTAAAAAGTAAGGTAAGTTTTTGAAAAATACTTATGAAAACAGGTTTTCCATAATACGAGCGGGGGCTACAGGAGCTCAGAAAGGGGAAAGGCGCCACCTATTGCTCACGGCTTGCAGTAGGATTCGTAGCTGCTTGGGACCTGTTGTAGTTGTGTTTAATGAGCACCGCCGGCATTTTAGATACACATACCTGTTACTAATTTCCGTATTTTCAGGCTTCATGTTAAAGTGTTTAAAGAATATATATTAAAACATAAATAAAGCCAAATGAATACTGTACGCAGTAGTAATCCTGTAACATAGGAACAAAACAATATTTTTTTTCTTTTCCTTCCTTTCTCTCTCTCTCTCATTCTCTTCATCGCTTTCCATTTATTTATTTATTTTTCTATTTTTCTTTCTTTTTCGCCTATTATTTTGTCTCATCCTCTCTCTCTTCTGCTTTATGACTTTTTACTGGGCTCTCTTCCTGTCTCTGTCTGTCTTTGCTCTCCCTTTTTCGCTCTCCCTTTCCCCTCTCTCCCCTCCCTCCCTCCCTCCCTTCCTTCCCCTCTCCGTCCCTGTCTCCTCTCACTCCCTGTTTCTCACTTTCCCCTCCCCTCCTCCTTCTCTCTCCTCTCTCTTGTATCTCTTGTATCTCTCTTCTCTTTTTAAAAAGAGCTGTCTTTTGTGAGGTACAGTGCAGAGGACCTGGAGAACAGCTTTAACAGAAATTCTGTTACAATTAGAATATGAGGCTATACAAATTGCAACACTTTCAGATTCGGTGCAGAACTTTGCACGCTGAATAGACAAGCTCATATATCTTCCAGTAGTCGAGGGGGGACAAACAGTTCATTTTCCCTTGGATGAGGGTAGGGTTTTGCTGCAGATATCAAAAAGTTGGCAACAAAGCAATTCTGATTTTATGTTTCAAAGATTATTGTGTAGATATCACAATATGTTTTTAGTATATTTCAAAACCTACCAAGATTTCTGGAATTTGACCTTTTTTTCCAAATGGGCATTAATGACATACATATTGTGACTTTTAAATCACTGAGTTCAATAATGAATAGTTCATTGACTGCTGGTTCAATGAATTGTGTGGAAATTCATGGACCATGCAGGCAAAGAGAAAAGGTAACTGTTATTATTTCAAACGAAGATTTTATGTCTTAGTGGCATTGTGAAAGATTGACCTTCACATGAGATATTGCTGTTCTTGCATTACCACCCTGATATCAATAGAAAACTGCTTTTAATCTACACAAAGGGTCCTGTTATCCTCTCAATGCATGGGGGATTATCATGCTTAACTCTCCAGAACATTGAGAGGCAAATAGACCCCACAGTCTCTATTGCTGTGAAGCAATTTCTTGAACATATTTCACATGCTTTTAAAAGATGGTTTTGAAAAGTTCTGTTTTTCTGTGGGGTTTTTTTTTGCTTTTTTTTAAACTAGGAAGTTGACATTTTGTTGTAAACTTGTACAAGAACACTGATCTGTAGTAAGGAAGGTTTTACTGAGTTCTCAATATTAGTAATTAGATGAAAATATTCATGATCATCTCAGTTAACCATATGATCTCTTCTTGGTAATGCTCATTGTAGGAGCTAAGTACTTTGTGTTGTAATGGAACTGTAAATGTGATATATATATAGGAATCTGGCAAAGGGCACATCCCATTTACAAAGAAAAACAGGTAATAATGATAATATATTTGTTTATCAGTACTTATTTTCATAATCTGCAATTCTGATGGTACTCTTCCTTACTAAAATTAAATTGCATATATCTCTTTTGCCTTTCCAGATCAATAAGGTAACCATGGGTTACTGTGTTCTTATAAATATATCTATAAACACATATATGTATTTGTGTGCGTATGTGTGTACTGCGTCCACTCAGTGAAAACTTTTAAATATTAAAAAGAAGTATTGCATCCCATATTTCATCTATTCTTACAAGACACGAATGACAGTATTAAGATGCACATTCAGGATAGCACTCTTTCTACTTTGAACGCTGTCAAGAACAAAGTGCTTTACAGACTTAAAATAAATCTAGGTACTAATCCATTGAATTTCTGACAACAGGAGCCCAAGGTTTCCATGCACTTAGCTGAGTACTGCATAAGAGCTTGTGCATTATTTATGTCCACTAATGGTGTTGCAATGCTCTTTGTGTGAAGCAGTGACAGTGCAATCTACTAAGATAGCTGCTGCTGTGGACAAAGCCATACATTTTCCTGGGCTTGAATTTTTGACAGAATACTCTATTAATGCCAATTCTGCTTAAGTAAATGCTGAACAGGGGTCAGTTCCTCCCCCCCCATTCCCCTTATTATTTAAGAAAACAGTGCCATAAAACTGAAAATGATGTTCTGGGCTTTGCTGAATTTTGCAACACAATAGTAGCTGATAAAGGTCAGTCTGCTTTTTTGTCTACTTTTATGATTTTGTGTGATGGTCCACAGACTAAATAGGAAAGCTCTTAGCATTGGAGAAGGGAGGTGCTATTAATTCCAGTTTCATTGCCATTATACTCTTCAGTGGATCAATAGAATTAAATGAGCTGAGATATTAGGAAAATATTGTGAAGAGAAGTAGGGTGGTATTATTTGACCAAGGTTAGGATGAATAGAAAATAAAGAACCATTTATACTGGGATGTCAATAAATCATAGAACCCATATATAAAATGGAATAGGGCATAACAATCATAAGCTTTCAAATGACCATAATATCTTCCTTTTTTTTAAATATGTGAATGTTTGGCTGGCAATTTAAAGGGCCACTGCAAACATATATTTTTTTTAAACTAGATTAATTTAAAAATAATAATAATTCTATTTATATAGTAGGTCCTGTTTAAGTTGAATAATTATAATAAGTTTATAATAATTTTTCTAAAATATCTGTCTTCTTTAGTTGCTTCTCTAACCATTTAAGACCTAGAAGCTCTAACAGGGACAAGGCTGAGCCTCAAGTATCTTTTCCCCTATGATTTCCTGTTTTTACTGCTTGCTGACTCTGCAATTTTCATTTCTGCCTTGCAGTTGCTGCTTTTAGCAAATACTTTTCTGGAAAGCTTGTAAAACATTGCGTACATCAAATATATGTGCAGAAATGACTAACCCAAAGGACATGAAGTAGCTCCTTTTGGAGTCAACTTACACAGATGCCTGTGGGAGATAGGTAGACAAAGGACTTTCAGGTATTTGAGGAGCGGAAAAAACAATGGAGATTAGCACATTTGTCTTTATTCTCTCTCAGACTCCACAGTATTAACAGTTACAGTTCTCACCATCTGAAGAGATCAGTGACTATAAAGCAAGCTTTTTTCATTGTTTCCCTTCTACAGACAGGAAAGCTGACATTATATACAGGTGAAGTTTTCCTAGAGTAATAGTAAAGGCAAGTGTGGTCCTGTTGCAAACTTAATGGTTACTTGTAAGTAAATTAAGTTGTGAAGACAAGTAGGGTGGTATTCTCTTCAGTTAGAAGGGAATTCTTATGTATTTATTTAATTTAAAAAAATCAACAACAAAGTAGGTTAACATGTGCAATAATTTGGGAAAGAAACTGGCAAATTGTAGATTTAAAGTTTTTGTTTAGCACTATAATGTTTCTATTTACCTTTCATGAGTCTAATAAGATAAAATTAATCACCTTTACAACTGTTGAAACTGAAGAAAATCTTCTCATCTTTTTCATGACCATGCTTTTTCTTTGCCCATACTCTTGAGTTAATCTCTCACTCTTTCTGCCTGTCCTGTGTCTGCCTCATAATATAAGCAATCTCCAGTTTGTTTGTATTAAAATAAATAAATAAATAAATAAATAAATAAATAAATAAATAAATAAATAAATAATCTTGTCCTTTCTTAGAATCATAAAATCCTGTAGATTTTTCCAGGACCTCTGGAAGTCTTTTGTCCAGTGCCTTGCTCAAAACACATCCAGATGTACCAGGTTGCCCAGGGATGTGTCCAGGACACATTCTGAATGTCTCCAAGGACAGAGATAGCAGAGTCTCTCTGGCCAGCCTGTTTTGGTGTGTGCCCACACTCAGCATTTATTTGTTTTTCTTTCTGGGACAGAATTTCCTGTCTTCTAACTCGCTGCATGACTTTGTTCTGTGCACTATTGAAACTGGTTGTCTTCTTTATACCTTCTCATGAGGTAGTTGTTGATGGCCATAAGAGCCTCTCCCAACCCTCTTTTGTTAAGGATGAACAAATCCATCTCTAATCTTCTCATCTTGGCTTCCTCTGCAAACTACAGAATTGGTGTAAGCCCATTGCCTTTGATTCATCAGCAACATCCTCCAGTCAGTGGTGCTCTGTTTCCAGGAATTTAAGGAATTCCAGGAAGAAAATCCAGGACAAAATCTTAGTTTCTCTCAGTTTACATATTCTGTCCTTTACTAGTTTTCCTCCTGCCTACCCAGTCATTACTTCAGAACTTTGTTTGCGGAAACACAGATATCACCAGTATAACTTTTTGTGGGTTTTCTACAGAGCTATGTTTCAGCCCTGTTAACTCTCTTCACTTTTAATACTTGATAAAGTTATATCCTCCGCCTCTAGATCTCTACAGTGTGGAGATTTTCACCTGCAATTATTGTCCAGGCTACCTTCATTGATATTTATAATATGTGATTCCTCTACTCTTAATGACTAGTAGTAGTTCGGATTATTACTATTTTTTTCACTCCCCACTGGCTGTCATAAGGCAGCACTACTACTAAGTTTTAGGTTTTATGTGAGATAAACACAGAAAATATTTTAGAATATTGACTATGCTTTCTTCTCCTGTACTGATCATATATTTGTCCCTCTCTCCCTCTCCCCCTTCTTATCTTTCTTATCTCCAAACTATAATCTCTCTGAGCAAATATGGTGAGCCTACCGCTTTAACACCTCATTTGCCCCCTCACAGTCTTCTTTCACCTCTGCTATGATAGGTAACTTCACTCTCCTGTTTGTGAGTTGGGTAATATCTTTAATTAATTTCCAGAATGTATCTAAATTTTCAGGTTCTTCTTCCACATTGACTCTGATTCATGGTCTGTGGTATCTCTCCACAAAACTACAATTGTCCAGGCTCTCATAACTTTGTGCCACCATAAATTTTTAGAAGATCTTTGTAAGTCTTGTCCTTTCTATCACATTAAATGTGAATTTAATTTTCCTTTTCAAGACCATTCTTAAGTTACCCTGACCTATATTCACTTCACATTAATCACAGTTTTAAACACAAACCTTTGAGCAGTGTGTGACATGTGCCATCACTGTCAGTTTGTCATTTTTTTAGTCATAAATCATTGTAAGGCATGTGTTGTATGGCATGGGTTCCTTAGAAACCTGTGTAAGCTTACCTGCAGTGTTCCTTCATTTCCCTCCCTTAAAACTCTGAGGAGATTTCTTGGGGTGGGGGTGGGGAAGGCAAAACAAACACCCTTGACAGCACTTATGTCAAATATATATTTGGTACCTTTAGCTAATATCTCATTGCTTCCCAGTTCTCAGCTTTTTGTTTCTAGCTCTTATGACAGCCTTATACTGAGATTGTATATTTGTTTCACCTTTGTGTGAAATCTAGCTGTTCCTTGACTACCAACTCTGAATGCTTACAGTGGAATTCTTTTTACCTAAGACTGGAAATGGAGATATCTAGACCCAAATTAATCAATTTACAATACCTGCAATCAATGGGAAAAAATAAACATGATTCATTTGATCTATTCTTGATATCTGCATTTTGATGGGATGCATCACACTAAAATTACTTACTTAACTGGTCTCTGTTTGGTACAGTTATGTGTCCATGTATCTGAGCCAGTAGAGAAAATATTGTTGAATTAGAGTCCTGAAACAGACAATTATAATGACAATGAGTAGTGGGAAAAAGTGTAGAAGTCCCACAAAATGCTCAAATAACATAGAAGCAGGTCATGCTTCCTGTAAAAGATCAAGTTCAAAGGTCACTTTTGAGAGACAAAGATTAAATTATCTCTCTTTTTAAGCTCTTATATAATTTAGCTTGCAATCTATATTCTGAACTATGGCACTGAAGTAGCTCAACAGTAGTTCAACAGCTTTGCAAGGAATTTAGGTAGGAGCTGTGCCTGGTCTACATGTCTGGCCTTATACAGACAGATATATGCTTGTCAGCTATATTGTAAATGTCTATAGCTTTTCTTGATTTCAGTCACCAATTTGCATGTGTTGAGAAGCTGATCTCTTATATCTAGAATAGAAGGAAATAAAAGCAAGCTTATTCAGTGTTATTATATAGCACCTTCTCTATTTGTGCCAGCAAATCTGACATAAACCCTGATTTTCAGCCGTTTATCTCAGATATAAAAAAAATCATTTCAGTTTAAAGCTGGGCACACCAGGTCTCTGCCTGAAGCAATTTCATTTTTGCAAAATTTGAAAAGCTGGTTGAGCTGATTTTAGTTATAAAAATGTCAAGAGAAGTTGCTAGTGGCTTCAGACAGTTGTACACTCACAGCTAAAATGCTTCAAACCTTTAAGAGCTCCATTCAATTACAGATATTTTCTGGCTTCTGCAGAAAAGAATCCATGGAAATTTGCTCTGAAACCAAACAGCTGATTCAGCAAGTAAGAAGCAATAAACAGTAGAAGTGTAAGTTACCATTTATTGCATTTGTTTATTTCTACTAGGAATCTTGTATAGCTGTAACTTCTACAAGTATGCATCTCTACTATGGCTGGGAAATGGTAATGGAGCTACCAAAAGTTTTTGGAGGGACATCATTACTTCTGTCACTACCAAAGAACAAGATTCCTTCTTATGCACACTCATGTAACACAACCTTGTATGACACCACAGAACACCTGAATTCATTGATCATCTGTACCCATAGTATCAGGTCTATCAGATCAGGAGGAAGGAGAGAGATGGCAGTGCTGCCACTTGGTGCACACTACTTAACATGTCTCTCTCCTTTTTCATGGTCAAACAATATGTCCCTTCTTGTTATGAGACTTGTGGAGTTAGATGCATCCCATGGCATGTGAGAGATTGCATTACTGAAAAAAACTGTGTGACTAAGTTGATGCCAGTATACTAGTGAATGAAACAGGTTGTGTCCAAACGTTCAAACAGTGTACCAGGACTTTCTTGTGGTTAATTCTGATTATACTCCCTGGCATGATTTTAGGTGTGTGCCAACTATACAGACAATGTTTCTGTGACTTTTAGTTAGTAATGTAGATGTAGTCTGAGTGCCACTCTAATGAGCACTAATTCCTATTCCACATAAGAAAGAATTTAAAGACACTTAAAGCTTTGGGTAAGGGAACATCATTTAAGCCACTTGAGAAAGAAGTAACAATGATATACAATGTTTTCCAAGACCATCCTTTTAAAAGTCATCTACAGTAAAAGTTAGGCAGAAAATCTCATCCCAAAAGCAATCATTTTAAGCAGTTTCTTGAAAATATTTGTATTTAGGTATTGAATAGCAGTGCCAAAGATCAGCCCTTTATCCTGTTTCACAATCCAGGTGCTATTATAATTTGACAGTGTTTTTAAACATCTAAGAACTAAACGTGTGAAGAAAATTATGTATGATATATTCTGAATTATTTTAAAAATTTTCAGGGGAAAACAAAGAAAATTGTTTAAGTAGTACAGCATATAGCAAGTGGTCAGGGTGTTTCGTTCACGAATGTTCTGTCTGTATGGCTACGTTTATAGTAGATAAACAAAGATGCCTAGGACTGTTTTCTGGCACTGAGATCAGCTAGCACTAAATAATGTACACTCATACATGCCTTTGTCTCTAAGCAAGGTAACCAAAATCATCTGATGGGAATAGTTCCTGTCCCAGGCTTATTCTTGAAATGTGTTCAGAATTTTACTATCTGCATGTCATTTTAAAAATTTACTTATATACACATGAAAATAGATGAGCCTGAAAACATTTCCGACACTGATGTACATTTGCTATAGCTGAGTAGATCACTGAAGGAGGAGGTTGCCAAGGCCACAGTAGCTATGACTTCCTACATAATGATTTAATGGTGAGAATGATTGCAAGGAATTTGAGGAGTATAGCATGGGATTTAAGTCTGTCCTGGTTTCAGCCAGGATAGAGTTAATTTTCTTCATAGAAGCTAGTGTGAGGCTATGTTTTGGATTTGGGATGAGAAAATTTTGATAACGTGCTGATGTTTCAAGTTGTTGCTAAGCAGTCAAGGACAGTCCAGCTTCTCATGCTGGCCTGCTAGCAAGAAGGCTGGGGGTGCACGTGAAACTGGGAGGGGACACAGCCATGACAGCTGACTCAGGCTGAACAAAGAGATATTCCATACCACATGATGTCATGCTCAGTATATAAAGGTGGGACGAAGAAGGAGGAAGGGGTGGAGGGATGTTTGGAGTTATGGTGTTTGTCTTCCCAAGAAACCATTACGCGTGATGGAGCCCTGCTTCCCTGGAGATGGCTGAACACCTGCCTGCCCATGGGGAGTGGTGAATGAACTCCTTGTTTTGCTTTGCTTGTGTGCGCAGCTTTTGCTTTACCTATTAAATTGTCTTTATCTCAACCCACGAGTTTCCTCACTTTTATTCTTCCAATTCTCTCCCCCATCTCACCGTGGGGCAGTGAGAGAGCAGCTGCGTGGTGCTTAGTTGCCAGCTGGGGCTAAAACACGACAAAGTCTTTCTTACTTCTCAGAATTGTGCCCCAGTCATCAATCTATTGGGAGAACACCTGGCATTTCTAATTCATCCTGATGAAACAAATGAACAACCAGAAATGCAAAAGTTCTGGAGCCAGAAGGAGAGAAGGTGGAAGAAAATCCAGCTTTGCTGTTGCTGGAAATGTTAAGAGAATGAGGTGGGAGTAAGAACAGCAAGGGCAGAGGACATGTGATTAATTTTAGATATGGTGTGATTGTTAGAGTCAAGAAACAATTGTGAAACTGGAGTTCACATTTTGTTTAGGAAATTTCAGTTTAATTTCTTAGATGCAAGAGTTAATAGTGTTCAGAGTAAAGATGAGAACATAAGAAATACGTGACAGGATGTCACCTTGTCCAGTTGTAGTCCAGATCTAGTGTAGCCTAGTCCAGCTCCAGATCTAGTCCAGACTAGTCCACCTAGCACACTACTGTCTGTCTGGTCAAAGATGCTGTTTAGAACAACACACTAGTCTCAGCCCTTCCACCTATTAATTCTGCTCTTACAGCATCCACATCTTTTATATTAAAGGTTGTAGAAGGTAATTCCCTGCTTTGGTCAATATACTGGTTCAACTCTTGCTCACTTTTAAATACCTACCTTTTCATAACATAGTTGTTCATAAAACGGCCAGTACTGATTGGTTTAGATAAGCCTCTCTGTTGGTTTAGGAGCAGGTTAGCAAGCTGATAAGAAGGAACAACACTGGGAACAACCACATGGAAAGCAAAAGAACTGTGAAAAAATGCCTGTATATGATGTGATACTTTTTGTATTGAAATTTCAGCATGTTTTCCTAACTCACCTCTCCCCATGTTGCTGAATAGTGAGTCTATAGAGCACATGACTTGCTTATGTTACTGAATGTTAGTTGTACTATTAGATTAATTTGTTTAAGATTCCAGACAAGGAAATCAGAAACAAGCAAGCTGCTGAATATATCTTTAAGGTGCATGAATTCAGAGATTTTCATTTTTACATTCTTTTAAAATTTCTGGCAGACATCAACACTGCTGGTAAATATATAACAGATGCACCAATGTACCTTGAGATGAATACATTATGGACAAAAATTCATGTTTATTCCCATCACAATAACAGTTTGTTTTGATCACCTGCTCTTTCTGGTTGCACCTGTGGCTTGTTCATTTGGTTGGAACATGGGAAAATGCCAGGATCAATACAAGATGTGGATTCTTGCTCCCTTGTGTGGGTGTTTCTTTTAGTTATTCCCCACATGTTTTTTGTGTACAGCCTTTAGGTATAATGAAGAAAAAAAATAAAAAAAAGAAAAAGAAAAAAAGGCTTTTGTGCAATATTAAGGTTTGAAAAATGAAGCAGTCAAAAAACAGGGAATTCCAAACTCCAAAGTAGTTTCTAAACTTTATCTCAGTTTATCTCAGTTTATCTTAAAACTTTATACCTTTAAAACGTGGTGATGAACAATTCAATTTTCTTTGGAACAAAAAGCAATTGAGCAGTATTTACAATATTCTTAGTAGTACAAGAAATAGAAACACAGTGATATTTTATAGCTGCAAAAGCAGTACCTTTAAATTTCTTAAACAACCCAGGTGTGTCTCCTGTATGACTTCTGCCTGTATGTCATCTCAAATTTTTTGCTACATATCCATCTAAATTATATTGTACAGCTGCTATTCACAAAGAGCTGCTCTCTCCTCTGCTCCCTCTTCAAAGTTCTACTGACTTCAGTATAGTATGTTGAAGAAGAACGATACATCAATAAAACCTATACTGTTTGATGGACTGCCATGATAGGGAGAAAAACTTTATGTTTTCCCTTTCAGAGAATCATCTTGCAAAATTTAAGCTATGTTCTCTGAAAAAGTTGTATTTTCACTCCTGAATTCTGGTGTAATGACTGTTCTTTGTGTTTAAGACAGATCCATCCTACCCAAAACAACACACTATCATGAGGCATTCAATGTAGGAGAATCATCAGCTGAGACTTTAGGTAGAAGGATAAAGTAGTGGGCACTTCCTCAAGGTGAAGTGCCTTTGAAAGGACATATGTCTAATTATTTAATATAGCAAGCCTACAGTGGCTATGTTCCCAATTTACTTCAATCAAGTTCCTAAAGTCAGTGAAGATTGAACCTAGTTTAAGGTTTCCAGACATCCTGAAATATCTGTACAGATTTAGATGCAATATAATTCTTTGAGTTATAACTTCTTTTGAGTTTTGTTTTACTGAATACAAAATAAGCAGTTACGTTTTTCTATAGAGCCCCAATGTACCTGTAAGATATCCAAAACCAGTTAACAAAAAAAAATTAAAAATTATATGTGAATAGTCATGTACAATATGTTTTGAAAAGACAAATCATTTGAACAGATTTATTACATGTTTATATAATGCAGTTCAACATATTTGTCTCCAGGAGTTTTTATTCTTCAGGTATGGTGGCCAAGGAGAATTTATAGCTGTGAGTAGAAAGTGATATTTTCTGATGTTATTTTCATATTTCAGGTTGGAATTGAGTCATAATAAAATTATATCTGCAAAGTGATTTTCAGGTGTTTTAATGTTTTAATTTATCAGTGTTTGAAATGTCCAGTGCATTAAGGTACTCAGGAACTTGGTTGCTGTGTAATGATGTCTGTATTCATAACACCTTCTAATGTAAATCAAGATGTTTCTGAAAATGTTATCAGTTCAGATGAAGTGCCATGATAATGGGTATTTTATGCCAACATTATGCTAGAGTTTTATTCCCAACTTTATGCCAGAGCTGACTCTGGTCTGTGTAAATGAGGGTTCAGCTTGATGCATAAAGTTTCTACCCTTCTATGTAAAAAATACGAAGAGTGTTAGACTAACATTTTCAAACTGTGACTGTGTACAAACACATGTCACTGAGCCAATTTCTTATTTATAAGACATCACTCTTCTAAAACAGGGGAACACAATTCTTATTGATTAGAATGGACGTAATGCCTCAGTTGGAATCTGAATCACTGGACCTGTTTGCAACTGGTATTACTGAACAAAAGAACATATCCTGTATTCCTGTAAAATCCATGGATTTGTGCCCAGTAAAGATATCTGCTATCAGAAAGCTTTTCAGGAGATAAGTTTAGTTTCCTGTGCCGGTACTCTTTGCTGTCTGAATAAGTAGTGAAAGGGGACAGCAGTCTTGTGATTCCCTTTTTGCATGCTACTGAACTTTAATGTTCAGAGGGTTAGAAGACTGCACTGATGACACAGCACCATTCATTCACTAGGAATGCTATTATGATAGTGTAAACTCATAGCAAATCTTCCAACCAGAACAACTACTTACAGTTATTTACACCAGTGATGTGATATATTCTGAATACTGACATACAGTGTATTCTCCTTTGTAAGAGCCTCCTAGAGATTTACTAGTTGCTGGAACTTTTCCCCAGATGTGCTGCTCCTTTAATCCGCTACTGTTTTGTCAAAAACTGTGGCTCATTAGTTAAGAACGATGTTTTTCATTGTAAGGTTTTCAGTCGTGTTCAAAGGCCAAGTCGTTCCAGCCCGAAAAGAAACATGTGCTTTTACGTATCTTCTGTATTACAACTTTCAATTAATTTCCAAATGTATTGATCTCAACCAAAACCAAGAGTAACCAAAAAAAAGTGTAGATAAAACCTAAGACTGGAAGACAGAATATTTAAATGCATAGACAAACTTAAGCTGAGCAAACACATAGCTAAAATTTGAGATTAATGAGAATGTGAGTTTACAGGACCTTTAAAACTCCTGGCAAATTAAATTATAAGTAAAACACCACAATCTTCCTCTTCAGCTTTTTTTTTCCTTTTTTTTTTAATACTGTTTAAAAATCTGGCCCTCACAAGGTATCGGTTCAAGCTTTCTAATTTTGTTGTTCAAATTCACATGGCACTCTATGAAATCTAAAAGTTGAGAAAGATGTTGAAGAGTCAAAAATAAGGATTAATTATATTCTGACAGATTTCTCTCTGATGTCCTTGCATTTGTTCACAAATGATATTCCAGAAGAGTGTACATTATTTGTTAATTAATACCATAATCCAAAATATCATTACTTTTTCTGTCCGAAAATCTTATGTTTGACTGGATTTCTTTGTCAAGTAGAGTTCTCTTAATTAACCTAGTGAATGTAGTGTAGAGTCAGCTCCAGATCTACTTTGCCTTGCCTTGAATGGCAGATTAGAAGGTACTGAATAACAATTCTCCAGATTAAATATTTTTTATTATCTTTCTTTTATTACTATACATCTTTTTCTGTTCACTAAGCAGAATTTAAAAATGAAACGATGTTTTCTGTAGAAAATTAAATAAATAAATAAATATGAAGTTTATAGTGAGGGAGAAGATAGTGTTACAGAAAGTAATCTGCTGCAGATTGTTGATAATACAGCAAAGGGGGAATGCATTTAAATAATTTTCTCATACCTTTACAAAGATTACATTCTAAGGGTAACATATCTACTGGGTTACCTGGATTAACTGCTTTTTAGTTACTTTAGGTAAATATAATGACTTGTAGTCAACTTCATTTTTGTCAGAATGCTCTGACTTCTATGGTAAAGGGCCTAATAATTCCCATAAGTATGGTATTTAATGCTGCTTATGACATCCTGTGTATAACTTTACATAATCCTTGATAGAGTTATTTTGGCAGACAATTTTTTTAGAAGTGGTTATGTGTTTACTACGTTGCTGTTTCATGAGGTTTTCAAGAAAGAGCTATAAGCTTGACTGAGTCACAACCACTAGAATTTTATTGCCATTCTTTTCAGTAGTTTTAACTGGTACTTATCCCACAGGGGTGGATAGTAAAAGGCAGATGCCTGTTTATTTTTTTTTTTTCTTGTTTTCCTTGGGTTGGAAACTTTTAAAAATAGTGGTGGAAAAGCAATTCATACAGAATAATGTGACAAATGCCATTTTGAAGTCTTGATTTCTCTTCTTTCTCTTCAGTCCATTAATGAATGATGTCTTTGAGTTACACAGATGGGTTATTGGATTCCAAAATGAACTGTTAATTTAATAATGAGGATAGCAATAGGTACAATAAATTGGTACATTGTGGTGCTTTCCTCCTAAGTCCCTTACAGAATTCCCGGTTTTACAAAGTAAATAAAATCTGTGGGAAATTACTGCCTATTTTTCAGCTGTTAATTTGCAGTTACTGCTCATCTCAGACAAGCATAAAAATTTTACAGGTGTTTTTATGTATTTTTTAAAAATAACTGTAGATTTAAAGTTTTTTTTTAAAGCTTTTTCCATCATTATCAATGCAGTGTTCACAGGGAAATAATCTAATTTAGTGTTTTTTTTTTCCATAGATGTATATATAAAGACTGATAATTACTTCCAGGCATGGCAGAGATTATTGAAAATATTTATCAGCTGAATACTTTTTACAACTTATAATGCCTAATTTAATGGAAACATTGTAATGTAGAAAAAAGTAGCACTGATTTATGCAGAATATTTTAAGTCAACAGCAGTACCTCTACTATTTGACCACTGCATTGTATTATATTACAGTATTGAACAATTGACATATTTTATATTTTCCACTTTTTCAAGGGAATGGAATGATGAGTACTCTTGTAGCCACTGGTGGGACTGCAACAGCTATTAGAGACCTGACAAGTAGAAGTTAGGTGACACACATTAGGTAATTGATACTGGTTAATAGTTAACCATTTTAAACTAAACATTTGATGTTTAATATTCAACAACAAAATTCTGATATATTGGAAAGTCTAAAGTTAACTTCAGTGCTGATTACAATTAGTGATCTAAAGTATCTCCTCTTTATGTACTTTTCATTGTTTTTTATTGTTTTTTCACAATTCTATTCAGAAACACACCTATAGAGCTCTGGATGCTCTGTATTGCCATGTTTGAACAGACAGCAAGATATTGGTTTATATGTCTCTGTGCATTCAGAATTTATAAATTGTGCTTGGAATAAAAAAATAACTGCAGATTTCAAAGAGAAGTGCTTAGACCTCATGAGACAGTAAATCATGCCTTCCATTGTAGTTTTCCTTGGGGCAAGCCAAGGTGGAATTTAAATGGTAATGTATCTGAGTACTGTTAGTGGGTATCCCTCCAGATTCCACTGCCTACCTTGAACAGATGCTCGATGTAGTTCCGCACACAGAGCACCTAGTGTTGTCTTAAGATGCCCAAAACTTTGCATCACCAAGCAGTCTAAAGAAGCCTTAGCATGAATGAGAATCAAGTGTTTACTTTCCTGTTGATACAGATGTAGAAAATAGTATTTTATTTCCTAAAGGTACCTTCTTCCTATCCTTTCCAACTTTCGTATGAGATGATTCTAGCATAATTGTCAACGCTGTGGAATATAGGAAGAATCCATCAAATCTGTGCATGTTGAGATCAGCAGAAATCTGTGCACAGTATATTTACAGTAAATCTGTAATACAGTATTTTCTCTGCCTAATAAAAACTAAACTATTTGCCAGTTGTTACCCTGCCGAAAAAAGATGCTCAAGTTAAGATACATGAAGGACAAAAGAGGAAATACAGTTTAAATTCTGTATCTAAATCTCTTTACAAGTTTTATCTGCTCTATATCATACTCTTCATGCACAGTCAAAAATCAATTAACAAAGTTGCAATTGTTATTTGTAAATATGTAATACAAACCCCAAATTATAAAAGGAAAAGTGTTTCAATCCACATGTTCATATTTGCTGCTTTTACTTTCAACTCAGGAATCATTCCAATACAAAGTAGCAGCCAGGAGGAAAAAAAAAAGAAATTCCTTATAAAACAGTATAATATAAAATAGAATAAATGAAAGATCTTCTGATCACCCTAAGCAGCACCTGGGTTAATACCTCTAGCAGCTGTCTTGATCTTTGCGATTTAAGCCTTTAACTAACTAATTAAATAGAATCTTTGGTGTACCAGGATGCATATGACTGGGGTATGAATAAAAGAAATAAATAGCAGAGACTGGCATATGGTTGAAGGCACACACATCATATGAAATTTGTAATACTTTTTTTTTATATATCTATTTTAACATTCATGAGCAGTAAGAGAGTTTAAAACAGAAATAGAATTGTCTCCCTGGATTTGGAGCTTTGATTGTTACTGAAGGTTCTCTTTTTCTATTATTTCTTCCATTGCAGAAAGTATATTAAAAAACCCCTCAACACTATAGGTCTTAATTGTCATATGCACAATCTGCAATGTTTAAATGGACCCTGTGGATTTTGGTCCAAAACCAAACCAATCAGTTACAAGCTATTTTTCTTTTCTGTTAGATGTTCTCCTGCAATATTTGCATAAATGTAACCATGCTGTCCGTCTTTTAACTTTCACTCAATTAATTATGCTCCCAGCCCCCTGCTGATGGACAAAAATGAGACTTCATCTGCAAATAGCTTCAGCAGTTTACAGCTTATTAAGTGCCAAAATCTAGTTAAGACAGTTTGAGAATTCTCATGTCAGGCATTTCAACATGCCAGTTTTAACACAAAACTCTTATTAAAAGGTAAAAAAGTGAGTCCACTACCCCAAGACAGGGGGAAAAAAATGCAATACAATAAAGGTAATGGACAGATAAGAATTTTCTACAAATACTTAGCATACTTAGCATATGTGGCACAGTCTCAATATATTTTAATTGGTTCCTCTAATAATGAAAAACATTCAAAATAATGTTGACAACAGAATGGTCCCTGCAAATTTCAAACAGCATTAGGCTATGGTATCACCTTTTATAATTTTTACAAAACCCTGACTAAACCTTGGAATAAGCAGATTACATACTAAAATATTCTTTAAAAATAACTTTTCGATGACTCTTTTTGACAGGTTTTACATTTTGCACCAAGCATCTGGTACTTTCATTTTTCAGTACATAGTGTTCTGGTATACTTTATACCATTCTGGGTTGATTTTTGATTTAAAACAGAAATGGAGAAGCAGTATGGTATACAGGGAAATTGAAGTGTGCCATGCTCCAAAATAAATTCAATACATAATTTCACACTATAACCTTGACCACATCACTTAACCTGCTTGAACCTTAAGCAGTGTCTCTCTAAAACTGGATATAATCAAGATCTTATTGAAGAATAAATGTTATACCTGAATATCAGCTCTCATCTTGAATGAATTATGAAAAGAAGGTTAACAAAATTTCTATTCAACATTATGAACGACATTTGATGGTTTCTATTTTTTTTTTTTGTTAGCTTATAAACATTCATTTAGTTGTCGGTTGTTAATGAAATACATATAAAAATGTCAGTCAAAAAAAGAGAGGGACAAACATAAACTTCAAATTTATTATTTCAGTTATAGTTTTGAAAAATATAATTTGGGGGGGTGGGGGTGGGGGATAATGTCCAGACTGAAAGAGAAAGATTTTTTTTTTTTCTAAAAATTGATGACATATTATCTGGGTTATTGTGACATATTTTTTCATGTTTGTTGTCTCATTTTATAAACTAATGTGACTGAGCTGAACATGACATGACAATTCATGACAGAAATGTCAGGAATTAAGATAAAGAAATATAACTCATGTCCAGTCATATAGCAATTACTAGTTCTCTTGTAAAGTGCTTAGATTTTTCATGTTTAATGTAGTGGAAAAAAATTACAATGTATAATATTGCATCAGTTTCCTGCCTTAATACTATCTTTAATTTCTGAAAATTCGTTTCAAAGTAGTATACACTAATGATCTCATCATGTAGAAGTATAGTGAAATTTGGTGATCTATATTAAGAGATGCATTCCTCAACAAACAGCTCAATCAGGCTATTCCACATCAAAAGACCTTCGCCCATCTGCTGCCTGTAGTCCAAATTCCAACTATATTGTGAGGAAGTATCAGCCTTCTTCTTTGCATAAATAAATGCATCTTCAAGTGTATTCGTCTCACAGTCAGAATAGAGGGCACACATGAAATATATTCCTGTTTTGCATGATTCTGTTGATGTTAAACTTTTGTATTTCTTGGTCATTCTTTGCTCTTACAATAGATTCAGTGTTTTCTATCTGCCCTGCCCAAAAGTGTTTAAAATCTCAGAAAAGAGAACATGAATAAAAGATATAGTGGAGCATCAATCTTCCATTATAATATATCTCCTTTTTTATGTCTCTCAAAACTTTTTTTTTTTTTTGTTAGGTACCTTCTTTCAGGTATAGTGGTGGAAGTAGATACTGAGAACATTTTTTAGAAATATTAATGGCTTTATAACCAACCTGTAGGAGAGTGCTTGATCACTACTGCTTCTAAACACTATAGAAGAAAGTACAGAAATAATTGCAGGAGGAGTGGGTAAAAGAGAGATTGAGTCTAACATGACTAGTGTCTTCAGTCAACACAATAAAAGACTAGACTCACGATGTAATCAAGAGTGACAGAAAAAGAGTGGGGGTGGTGGTAGTGGTGCAGAGGGCTCAGGAGCAAAGATAAAGTGGTCATTTTCCTGACATCTGTGTTAACTCACAACTGGCATATACAGGAAAAGTGTATTTTTCCATTTTTAAATTTTAGTGTTTTAGCATTGTGGTGGACAGTTCACCCTGGAGACCAAACTCTTGTCCTCCACCCTGGGTGGTGACCGAGGGTAGTGAGTTCATTCCACCTCTTCTCCTTCAGTATTGGCATAGACGAATCATTTCTAGGTATGGCATGGTAGGTTATGCTCTGCCCGTCAGTGTGCCGATTGATGACAATTACAGAGTTATGTTTTGTGAGACGAATATTCCTGGAGCCTATGAACGGAAGAAAGTACTGGAGGGCAGCACTGGAAATATGGGTGGGTTTGGCAAAGTGTTGTGGTAGGCTGACCCTGGCTGGACACCAAGTGTCCACCAAAGACACTCTATCACTCCCCTTCCTCATTTGGACACGGGAGAGAAAATATAATGAGAAGCTTGTGGGTCAAGAAAAGGACAGGGAGATCACTCAGGAGTTACCGTCACACGCAAATCAGGCTTGACTTGGGGGAAATTAGTTTCATTTATTACCAATCAAATCAGAGTAGGATAATGAGCAATAAAATGTTCATTATCAACTGTATGATGTTTAATAAGGCCAAGTGCAGGGTCCTGCACTTACGTCACAACAACCCCAAGCAACGCTACAGGATTGGGGAGGAGTGGCTG
>NW_010525590.1:50772-57417 GCF_000687285.1 Phaethon lepturus | reverse complement strand
TCTTTTCTTTTCTTTTCTTTTCTTTTCTTGTTGTTTGGAGGATTTTGTACCCAGCTTTCTAATATCTGCCGGTCCTTTGATATCATTTATCTGCTCTCTCTTGTTTGCATTCCTTCCTGGTTTAGTATCATCAGCACATTTCACTATTGTGCTGTTTACCTCTACTTTGAGATTAGCATAGAGATATTAAAAAGAACGATGTCTGTCAAAAGTCCCTGCCATGACCCACAAGACATTTCTACAAGCTATGATAACACAGCAATTGATCATTGCTCTTTGTTTACATTCTTTCTCCCATTTCAGTCTACACAGCAGTGTTCCCCGCCAAAACAATTAAAGTTCTTTCTCTCAACATGAATACCTGAAGCTGTAGCAAATCATATATTCAGTGTTCCCTATACCCACTCTCCCACACCCCACCCAGTCGTTTTAGCTCTCAGTTCACTTGCTGTGTGCACTGCCTTGCTTGCTGAGTGCTGACTTGGAGCATACTGACCATAGCCTGCAGCCTTGGTCCCCAAATCTGTAATATATAGAATGTATAATGTTGCATATTAACATGAAAGATACATTTAATATTCTTTATCCTTTCCAAGACCATACCGCTTGCTGCTCCTGAAACTCTTTGCCTCATTTTTTCCTTGGGATTAGTGGATAACTTAGCTGTATAAAATAAGCATTTGGCCTAAAACTTTTAAGACGTTTTCCTTGATTTATGAATTTGAGGCCAGAAAGGACCATTAACTCAGCCTGTCTAACCTCTTCTGTGTCACAGACTGTAGCATCGCCCCGTTCCCCATATACCGAGCCCAACAATTTCTGTTTGGCTGACACATATTTTCCAGAAAGGGATTCAGTTTTGATACGTACACTATCACTTCCTTGGGCAGTTTGTTTCAGCAGTTCATCACACTTACTGCCACAAATCCAAGCCTCACTGCTTGCTTGAATTTGCTTGGCTTACATTTCCACCCACTGATTCTTGTAATACATTCATCTGATGCAAAGACACTTTTTCCTCGTTGTGAAGGTAATTATACACTGTAATCCAGTCATCTCATTTTGATAAGGGAAATGAAGCATATTCTCCAATCTACAAGTAGTTCTTATGCCTTTTCTCCCACCTTTTTTCAGATTTCTAGCACCCACAGCACTGTAACACACCACTGCCGTATAGTCAGCATTACACTCAACTCGCATGCCCCTGCTAACTCGTTCAAAGATGACATTAATCCTCTTTCACACCATCAGACCAAGTCCTGTTGCTTCCTCAGAATGATACCAAAGCCTTTTCAAGCACCACCCTTGGGATACAATTTCTAGTGCATCAATACAGCCGTTGGTAGCGCATGACTTAAAAGTCATCTTGTCTGCGGAGGTCCCGCTCACCAAATTTGGGCTGTGCCATCTTCATAATTTATTTATCATCCCATCAACTTTAATTTCCTCCCTGTGTTACTAAGCATTGTTTTACTAGGGATGTACTTGTCTCTCAATCATTAAGGACAATTCTGTAGCCTGCCAGGCATAGCACCCACTTCTGCAAACTGAGTCCAGAGCTTTCATTCGGAGCTGACAGCTACTTTTTGACAACTATCAGTTAGTCAGTTCTTAATCCACTCAGCAGTCACTCAATAGCTCTTGTACAGCATTCGTTTTTTTAAGTGCCTAAACAGAGAAGGCAAACAAGTGTATTTGAATGCTGAAAAAATAGACTTAGAACCTAAATCTTGCAAAGCGTTAAAGAGCCTAATCCCCACTGGTGCCTAAACACTTACAAGCATGCAGACTTATGTGACTGGCTTTAGGTCTGCTGTTATTAAACCTCATGCTTTGTGTATTTTTCTGTTGATATTAGTTTCTCTTATCTACGAAAGACAAAACTTAAGACATCACAACAGTTGGATGGACCACACGTTCTCTTTTCTAGTCACACACAGAGAGAGCTTTCCTTTTGTTCCTCTGCATCTCCACAGGTAACTACTATTTTTCAAAAATAATTGGCAATGGCAGTGTAAATCTGTTAGTCAATACTTGTAATATCACTGGATGCAGATTATACAGCTCCAGTGACTTTCATCCATATATTCATATATCCTAAGTATTCCCTCATCTGTTTCTATCAATAGGATTTATTTATTTGTGTCACAGTGTTTCTTTCTTGTTAATTGCTTCAAGTTATTTTATGTAATTAAAGACAGATGGTAAAGCAAAGTTCAGTATCTCATCCATTTGTTAATCAGTGGCTTATGCAGCTCTATAAATGTAGCAGGGATGTTATGATTTTGTCTTTTTTGTGTGCTGTGCTTTAAATTAAATACTGGGACCAATTCCTAGTTATGCTGAAGCCAATGACAAAAACTGCCATTGACCAGGATCTCGCAGTGGGAGACCGTGGATGGGGAAAGCGGCGAGCCAGCTCAGTGTGGTGTTTACGCTTTACAGAGGCACACAGCTCGCCTGCTCTTAGACCCAGGTCTTACCGTGGACCTTTGCATCAACAGCTTCCATGGTATGTTGGTTGGAAACAAGCGGCCAGGTCAGGGTGTTAACGAAGAGGTTCGTTCTCCCGACTTTGTGGAAACCCGTCCCTGGTCTCAGCATTCTTTGGGTTTATTTTATTTTGGGGAAATATTTTTTTTTTCCAAATGCAAGGGAGCAAAACATCTGTTTTCATTAAGGACATCTTGTTCTTCAGATTAGAGAAAATCACCGAGAAAAGGAGCACAAATAAAAGTCTCCAGAGGAGAAAGAGGCCCACCACATGCTCGACCTGGGTAGCCACCTTGAACTGATGCAGAGCGTTGCCTGCAGCCGGCAGCCCGCCAGCAGCCCTGGCCGTCCCGGCTCCCTCCCTCCTGCGCAGCCCATGCGCCTCTCACTTCGTACCCAACCCATTCTTGGGCTTCTTTTACCCCAGCTATTTTCTGCCTCCAGATCTATCCATAGAGTGCTCTTCTCGCTCCGAAATCCGTCGGCAGGCTGTAGTGTACTACATCCTTTAATGCCCTTCTCTTTTTTCTTTCATAAAGAAGAGATTAATGGCTTTCTTGCTGGTTTGCCTGTCTGCTCCCTTTGCTCACACACCAACAAGAGGAGCGAGTGTTCCCTTCACACAGCCGTCAGTGGCAGCAGTGGGTTGCTGACCAACTTGCTTCTCATCTGCTTCCTCCCATCTTTCAGCCCAACAAGCAATTTGGCTTTATCTGTTTTGACTCAGTACTAGCCGGCTCCTATTGTTCCTCACATTCTTGCGTTTCCACCAGAGTATGTGACTGACAGAAATGCAATTCCTCAATTAGACTACAAGGGGTGTGCTGGGAATCATAAGCCAGCCTAAGGATTTATGTGCTACACCAGTTTATCGTAACTGACACAATACTTCCAGCAAACAAGTTTGGAAATGTCAGAATCTCCCCCATGCCCTCTCTGGCCCCACCCCCCCTTCTTGGGAAGGCCAAATTAGAGAGAATAAGGATTTCTCATCTCTCCCGTGAGTCATGCTCACACGGAGCACGTGGCCGGTGAGGTCAGCGACAAGGGTTACTGGGCTTGGACTATAGAAAAATGGATTCTGCTAAAGGACAGCACAGAGCACCATGAAAGAAGGAGAGGAATGCAGAAGCCACCAAGGCCCTTAAACAGGCGGAGGGGGAGTGGAGATGGACTCGTGCTTCTCGGAAGAATGAGCAGAGGCAGGTGGCATCTTTTATTCACCTAACCTTTTGGCCCTTAACATAAGCTTTTCTTTTCCCCCACAGGAGTGTTCACAAAAAACAAAAAATCACCTATTTCACTCAGCCTAGGATGGGATTTTTAAAAGTGATGGGACCACTTCTCATTCTCAGGAACACATAGTGAGGCATATTTGAAAATAAATGGGTAATTCCTGCCAAGTAGGTGTCATGCATAATCCCTATTTAAAATGCAGATATTCAACTTTAAGCACATGCTTAAGCCCCAACAAAGACAATGCAATTTAAGCAAAGTGTAATTCAGCATGTGCTTCATTGAGTGCTTGAATCAGGTCACAGCAGATGAAGGAGTACCCACACCAGCAGTCCAGCAGTGGATTGTAGGATGGTACTTAGATTGCCGAGTCTACTACAGCAGGTGCTTTTTTTCCTTTTCTTTTTTTTTCTCTTTTGTTTTGTGTGTTCCTATAAAACGAGTTTCATCCTTCAGGAAACCAGCTGTATTTGGCACCTCACAATAGGTGACAGTTGAAAATTCCAAACTGGTTTAACCACAGAGGAAAAAAATCTCCTAATGGTGATGTTGAAACACAGTCTTCAGTTTTAAAGGTTGATTGTTTTTTGGTTTGTTTGGGTTTTTTAATTGTTTAATGCTAAAGCAGCAAGCAGACACACTTTACAGTCTATTGCATCGGGCTCTTTTTCAGTAGGTTGGCTTCTGCCAACAGCAGGTTCAGAACTGCCAGTTCTAATTAAAAACTTTATTTTAAAGTTACATTTCACAGTTTATTCATGGCACACTGAGAAATTTAAATTGCTGGATTGAGCAAATGGATACAGTTTCTTTTCTATTGATTCACAAGTAATGGCTTTAACTAATCATTTCAACAATTCATAATTGATCTACTATGGCTATTGAAATCCATTTCTTCTTTTAGAGAAGTCACCTAGAGTGGACTCCCTGAGTTGTGTCTGTTTCTTTGCCCAGGGCTTAACTCTATTTTATTTTCCTTTGCAATTTTGTATTGCATCAGTTTGAAAATGGCCAAAGATTATTCTCGCCTCAAGAATTTCAGTGACAAATCCTTTTAGTAGTCCCGGTTGTAATGGACAGACAATTGCCATCATAAACTCTGTATAAGTAGCGTTGAGAAATCAGTGATTTATAAGCATGTTCCATGGCAAAAAGTATTTTGATAACCCATGCTTCTCCCTGCTGTGGCCAGCTCTTTACCTCAGAAAGAAAACACAAGTAAAACAGTTTTCTGCCTTCTAGGTTTAGTGGGAAAATAGCACCTTCAACAGCAAAGTCTTTTCTGAACACCAGCTCTAGAAATGCCACACATATACGTGGCTAAATTTTACTTTGGGTTATTTCTCTGCCACCTAAGGCACACACTGAATGGAGTTTCAAAGGAGCACAATGCAGTTTAGCTTGTTGACTTACCATGTGTTTACAATTATTAACCAAATGCAGAGTACGTATTATACTACTATAACTAGCACTTGTTATCTTGTATCCTTTATAAGCTTTCCAGATTAAAAAAAAGATTGGGCATTTTATTAAGTGATGAAATAATAGATCAGATCTTTATTTTATTATTCGGTTATTCAAGGTTAAAGAAATAGATAGTTTTACTTGTCGTCCTCAGTATGCTGATCATTAGCTATTGTAGGGCATGTTACCAGCCGCAAGTCCTCTGAATAACTTGTATACTGACAGTATCACATCAGAAAAAATCATTACAATTCATTAGAGCCTTATCTGCATTCTCACAACGATATAAATACACCTCGGTTGCCTAGTGAAGTCAGATGTTTACATTTGCCAACGTATTTTAAAGCATGACATGGGTTACAGGCTCTTAAAGAGTTTCAGACTACAGACAGCGTCTTCATAAATTTTGTCATTGAGATTCACCCCTGCTTTCTGATCACACTGAAACCTCCTGGTTTTGGTGGCTGAATAACAGCCCTGAGGCAAGTACAACTGTTAACATTTAAAAGTGCTAGCTGGGAAATATTTGATGCATTTTTAGCTACTTGTAACACCATTAAACTGTTGGAGAAAAAAAAAAAAGTTGATCCTGTCTGACCAACCAGCTCCTCCACAGACCTCCAGCAGACACTCCCCAGGTCTTCGGCAGTCTACAGCCCACACTTCGAAATCCACTGCAATATAGAAATGACCTCATGCTTAGAGCAGCTGAAAGTTCTTCACACCTGCATTTTTTTTACAGGAAGAGGTGGATCTGGCTTCAATTGCATGATAAAGACAGACATATAATTTCAACTAAGAGGCATTTAACTAAACCACCAATATATTCTCTTAATTCAAAGCAGGAATAAGGGGAACATCTCCAAATCCAAAAAATGTATTATATCGTCAACTCCTTGTTTTTAAGTGGTTCCAAATAATCACAAAGATTGTGTAAGAGCAGATGATTCCCAATATAGATATCCTTTTCTTGGGCACTAAGTCATGCCAAGACCCTGGCTGAAATTTTACAGGGAGCGTCTCAGATTGTACTTTAAATAATAGTTATTAGTCATAAGGATTGGCTACCTTTCTTTTCTTTGAAAAGAAGCTATAAATGCACCATCATTTATTCATTTCTGAAATCATCACATTGTCCTCCAAAAGAGTTTGGTTAAATTTACAAAATTTCTCAGCATATGTTGTGGGATATGAGTTTAGGATGGCCCCACTCAATAAACTCAAGTTTAAGAGCATGTGTCCCATCAGTTGTAAATTCTACAAAAAGTGTATTCAGCAAGCAGTAAGCACTTGAATCTTTTCTGCAAACTCCTGAAGGTGGGATTTCCTCCTCATTTGTTTAAAACAACTTCTATCTTGAACAAAAATAATCTGGTAATTACTTTTAGTCTTGCATTGGTGTATCAGTTCTAAGGTCCAGTCATTAACTAGGACTCCAAGTTAGTAAGTGCT
>NW_010525590.1:43327-50741 GCF_000687285.1 Phaethon lepturus | reverse complement strand
TCCCTACACCAAAAGGTTTGTAATGTAAACTCCTAATTTAAAATTCATTAATTTTACGCATCACCTTACATAACAATCACAATGCCATAAAAGAGTGAACACATGCTTGTAATTAAAACCATGGCAGACTCATCCCATTGTATGAAAAATAGCTCTATCATAATGGTCCTGAGTCCATGCCAGAATAGCAGCTAATCATGGGAGAAAGATGATCTAACACTTACAGAACATGAAAATAGAAATGAAATGTTTTGGTTCCAGCCTATTTTCTCTAGACTTGCTGGGTGATCTTGTGCGTGCTACTTAAGCTTTCAGTCCCTCAATTTACCCATCTGCAGAACAGCAATAACAGTATTTATCTGACTCAGAAAAGTTTTGTAAGAATAAATCCATAAATCATTAAGACTCTTACGTACTCTCAACAAGCTTTCTATGCAGCACCCGTCATAGACACTCTTGAGAAGCACGCATGGACTACTGATTTTAGCCTCATAATACCTCTAAAAAGTAGTAGTGTTTAGGGAATATGTGGCAGGAGCAAAAAGATCCATCATGGTCAAATCATTTCTATTCTTGTGCTATTTGCATTTCACCTCTATTATGCAATAAGGATAAAGTTAAATCAAGTGTATTTTGTAATATCCTGCTTTATAACAGTTTAGCAAATATATATTCAGAAAGTCAGACCAAGATTTTCTACATAAAACTTGTGGAGCAACTCCTTTGATTCTTAATCGCATATTGTTTTCATAAGAGATATCAAATTCTTTGGAAATTAACAGAGTCACAGTAATATCTCACAAGGAGAGAAATTCTGGTAAATGCTACTGTGGGTGGCTTTTCATCTGAAAAGAATGCAGGAATAATGCTCAGTAGTCGCAGCATCATTGTGTGTTTGTACCTAGCAGGAAAAGCAGACACCAGATCATCAAAGTCAGTAGTCCCATTCATTGACAAAACCATTCATGATATGAGAATGAATGAAGTGCCTTGAAAGTTAGCAGTCTCTGATTCTCAGAGGAAGTTTCACAGTTCAGGACAGAGCCGGTCTATCGGTGGCATACTTTCAGCATGTAATCGCCTGTAAAGTCACGTCCCAACAGAGATAATGAGGTCCCATTCATTATTTGCCAAAGAAGTGCAGCAGTTTAAGCCTGACTTTCTTCTGATGGAAAATTAAGTGTTTGAAATTTGGACCTGATCCTACCTTCACTGAAGTCAATGTTGAGACACCACCTGATTTCAAGGGAGCAGTAGCAGACTTCTTGTAATGCAGAGATCACGTTAAATTCATTTATCCCTCTCTCACAGGGTGGAAAGCAGGTCATGGGTCTGATGTTTGCAGCAATAATGAGGAAGTTTTAGAAACTAAATGGGATGTAGCTGATGATTTTAGCACAAGTTGGGCTGAAGTACTAATGACTTACCAAGCATTATTCTTATCTGTTGCACAACCAGCACATGATGATTTCCAGAAATAGTGTAACTTCATATTTCAGTAAAAGGCTCAAGGGCTGACACTCCATTCACTCGCACCGACACAAATCAGGAGGCAACTTCACTGAAGTAATTGAATTACATAAGACTAAAATTAGTGAGGGGAGAATTAGGCCTAAAAAGGACCTCTCCAAGCAGTGAAAGGAAAGAAGGTGGCACCTGCCCCCAGCCCTGCCCATCTGAGACGAGGGCAGCCCCGATGAGTGGTGCTTGCGGAGAGCCCAGCCGCGGCGGGGTCCGCAGCAGCCCTCCGGTCACATGCCCTGCGCCAGCTTTGCTCGGGGCAAAAAAGCTGGGGGGTCTGGGGTCAGAGACAAACCAAGCAGATGGGAGCCATAGGAAAGATCAGGTCCTTGAATTTTACTGCGATGCCAACTCACCTCCATCAGTTGCAGGCCAAGGTACAGGGCTGCTCTGAGCCAGTTTGCCTGGCCAGGGCGCTGGCACACGGGTTGCAGTGAATATCCTGGAGATAGTGTCTCTTTTTGACACTTGTCCTATCTCCTTGACAAACACAGCTGCCCTCAGCAAGGGGCATTGGCTGCTTCTGGCATCGGCTCCTAATTCCCTGTGTTCAGTGCAGGGTATTCAGACAAGTTTTTCTTCAGTGTGTTACCACAGGTTACTCATATACATTATTTAACCTTTGGTGAAAATGCAAATTTCTCCATCCGGTGTCAGCTCCACTCCTTCTTAGGCATGTCACATTCCCCACTAAGTCATGACGAAATGCTCTACCATATCTCCCTTATCGCCCACCGAGCTCCTGCCCCAATTGCAGGGCACTGCCACGAGTCACTGGCTGTCCAAGGGGAATTGCGCAGCCCCTCGTAACGGCATCCCGTTGCGAGCAGCAGCAGGACACACAGCAATGCCACAGGGGAGCGTCCAAGGTCCCCTCCAGGACATCGTCTGACTAAGTCAGGGAGCATCGGTCTAACACCAGGAACTGAAAACTGATCTTTGAGCCAGACTCCGAGGCCAACAGAGCAGTGTCCTACCCCATTCAATGAGTGCTTCTACCTTCTGAGCTCAGAGGGCCTAAAAGTATCCTCCTACAGCCCTTCTATATCTTTTTACACAAACCAAGTATCTTGTTCTATTGAGACAGCCACAGTATTTCAAAACCAGTAGCATGTTCAGCAGAAAACCCTTAACTCGTTCTTCCCTTTATACATAGCAAACAATGCTACTTCTATAGCTGTGGGCATCTTCGATTATGTACAAAAAGCTAAGATTAAAATGAACAGTTTCTGTGCAAAAATTTAGCAATCATTATAACGAACAACTCTGGCTTGTAAAGTTAAGGGGTCTTTCACATCATGAATAAAGAGTTCGTCAGTATTATATCTTTAAGCAGTACTTTAGCTATTTTATAACTATCTGCAAATCAGCATCTTACATGGCTCACAACAATTAACTAAGCTAAAGATCTAAACTAAACCAATGCTCAACAGAACCGCAGCCTTATTTTTGAATGCCGAACCACACTACAGAAAGCTTTGTTAGAAAGCAAAGAGAATGCTATTTTTCAGCCAGAGCGTGTGTGTGTGTATAAAGGCAAAACATTTTTCACAGCTAAAGTTGCAGATGAAATACAAGATTACGAACACTGCAAATCTCATATAGTACTTTAGAAAAAATAAGCTTTACATTTTTTTATAATATGTTACACCTGAGAAGCTTTAAATGCATTACAATAATTAAGTCTGATAACATCGCTGTGATATATGTCTCCATTTACAGAGGGTAAACTGAGACTGAAAGTGGTTCCTTACGCCAATCTGTGCCTTACCCAATCAATCAAAGAACAAAACAGCACAGAACTTATGATGTCCTGGCTTCCACTTCACTGGTCAAACTTTTACCAGATCACATCTCATGCCAGGAGGACCTCATGCTAGCAACCTCATTGTATTTGAGAGTGGGACCCAGAGCTTTCAACCCCATTATTGCAGTAACACTTCATCGCTGTATTCCTGCCTATTAGTTTAGCATATACAATTATTTTTAGAGCCAAATAAAATAACTTTAGGAATTCACATATTTTTATTTTAATTACTAATCATATTATTTTCCAAGCACCTCAATTAAAATACCATTGAAAGTCTTTCTCTCATTTGTCAAAACTCCCAGTAAATTTACTCCCCTTTTATGCGGTACTGGATTATTTATTCTTCATTTTCTACATGGAACAAGCCCTGACTAGTAAATAGATGGCAGACATGACATGTCCAAATCCCAGAAACCTGCTCGTTTGACTTCGTTGGTCTGTTGAGGGTTTGGCTATTTTCCTGATCTTGCGCATGTTAGCTCCATCTTTCTGTGAATACATCAGCCTGCCTGCCTGAGCTAGTCACAGGCAGTAAAATTAGGCATCCACAGATGTTAGGCTACCAAAAATGAATACCAGTACTGTGAAAGTATTTCAGGGGCTTTCATTCTGTGAAGGAATGTGGGATTTGCCGAGGTGGGGGGCCTTCTCCCCCACTCCAGTGCAGAAGCTCCCTTTTAAGACCCTTCTCTTTTCTCAGAGCAGCTGGGGCAGTTTCTGAGCCAGGACCAGGGCTGAAGCTCAGCTGGGAGGTGGCAGGGTGTCAGCAGAGCCCAGGTGTTGGGATACTCCTGTACGATAACTTATCTGCATGAAAAGAAATTGCAGGGTTTACAGGAGTTAGCAGCAGCATGGCTAAGAGGACGGAGCAGCCTGATGCGTGGAAGTGTTGAGCAACCACAACTCCCATTCACTTCAGCACTTTTGCAGATCAGACCCTCAGGGTTATTTGTCTTTTGGAATAAACCAGTTGTGGTCTACATCAGCCCATCCTCTTGGCAGTAATGGCCCAAGCCATTCCTTCCTGGCTTTGACCAGCCATGATCAGCACGGCCCCTGATCACAGACCATGCCACACCGTTATTTTTAGCCTATCAAATACACAGAGGGACTAAGGGCCTGGTGTTTGCAAAGTGATTGAAATGCCTGTTTCTTCTTGCTCAAAACATTTCTCTCTCCAGGCTCAGTAGACTGTTGTTTTTGACAAACTACGACTCCCCATCTTGCCACTGGGCAGGCTGTGCTTGGGAGAAAAGAAACAGTTAGATTATAAAAGCTTTAGAGGATTTGTTTATTTTATCACTTCGTTTATCTTTTCAGTGTTATTGTTCAGTCAAGTAATAGAGAGATGAAGAAAGGCTATATCACAATTACACTTTTCTTTGACTCACACAAACCAAGAAAGATGGGTCAATGGTGGCTGTCAAGTGCTGCACCCATTCCCACTGCTGTCCCCTGGAAGGAGCCGTTATTCATTGTCCTCTTTTCTGGCTACTCAGCAGGCAGGGCCAATGAAGTGGGAATCGTCTTCGAGGTGATCTTCTGCATTGTTTTCTCTTTTGCGTCAGTAGGAAAGAAAAGTAACTAAGCAACATAATACAGGTTTTTTTTCTCTGACTTACAAAATGCTAAGGATTTTTTTCCACAGACTTGCCTACTGCCCTACACCACTGCCATTGATTAATCTGTTTCACTGTGTGAAAAGCTCATCCTCCACTAACCTGATTCGCTGAGATATGTACCGCACCATTCATACAGTCTCCCAAAGAGTTTACTTACAGGGTTTTCATAAAGTGAGAAAATAACCTGGCTAGGACAGCTGTAACTGCATTTATTTTCTCAAAAAAAATGAGTTTTATAAAAAATTTTCCTGGGCCTCATTGAAATGGAAATGAGTTTAAACTTACCTACAAAAAATGATACACAGAGGCATCTACCCAATTAAATCCAATTGCATTGCAACCTGGCTACCCACCTGGGTACAAATCCATCCTTTGTCTGAATTAAAATCTAGATGTAGTCATGGGGCTGCCACACGACTACTTTAGTTGCCAGCTGTTTTGCAGAGCTTCTCTGCCTGTCTCCAGTCCTCTCTCCCCATTTTCTGCCAGTCTGTACTCTCTCCCCACTGTCATCTCCTGCCCTGGTTTAGCTCTAAAAATGTAGCTCTTAAAATATCCTGACCAGCTCTATGGACCTGCACAGTGACAAGGAAGACCTGGCTATCAGAGGACTATTTGTCACACATATTGAACTTAGCTGAGAGCCTCATTAGTTCCTCATATGGAGCTTCAAGGGTATTTGTTTGGGATGGGCTGCCAACCTATCTCAACCAAAGGTAACTCCCATTCACTGGGAGATGGAGGAGGTGGTGCCAGTAACATTACTGGGTTCAGAAATACAACACAGCTTGTCATAACAAGTTGCTCTGGCAACATCTGTTAACAGCCCACAGAACTATGTAGCACTTAAGCCAGATATAGCCATAATGTAGTTTTTTGCGCTGAGCTGTAGCTATTTGTACCTTTCCCAGACAGCAACATAATTTGCTCCTGGCCTCAGAAAACCCCACCATTTCTTTCAGGGAACATTTGCATTTCTCTGGCATTAAGCTGCAATGCCATGCCAGGTACATCTCAGGAACAGCCTTTTTTGGAGACATCAAGCTCAGAATTACATCAAATTCCTTCAGACACTCCTGTCGATGCTCAGCCAGCAGCAGAGTCTGGTCCAGACATCATTGCTTCTCAATCAATGGAGCTAATTTCTTACAGAAACTCCTCCCAGTTCCACCATCACTCCGAATCCTTAACAACATAGCATCCAGTTTCATATACTCTATCCAGCATCGGGGAAGCTGGCCTGGCACCACCAGGCAAGACTATAGAAAGCAATTTTAGCTTCTGAGCTCATCAGTATAACTATTTTGGTGTCTTACAGTCGCTGATGGATTTGCACAGACCAGCCTCACCTCCTACAAGCAGTGAGGTCATATCAACATGTCTACCACAAATGTAGTCTGTAAAGAGGGGCAGATGATAGGGAAGGAGACAAGGACTCCTGTTTTCATGTGCACCATCAGCATCCTGTCGCAAGTCACAATCCTTTTATGTTTTTAGTATTTTGCATGAGCAATGCATGAAAGAGGTGAGAGTAAAGACAATTTCCAAAGTGAAAATTACTTGAGAATATTTCTTTTGGGATAAGGGAGCCCTTCTGGTGTCTACAGAGACAAAAGTCAAAAGAGGTTAATGCATGCCACAGCTGTGCCATACCCTTCCTCTGGCTCTAGTAAGCCTGGTGGGTTTTTCCACTGAAACAGCAAGGGATTTTCCTATCAGAAGGCAGTTGGTATCAGCAGATCTCCCAGCTTATCTAGATGTCGCATCTCCTCCAATTTAAATGCTACATCAGTGGTTATTAAGCCTGCATTGCAAAAAAATAAAGCTAAGGAAAACATTCTGGAGGGTGTTCTGGATTCTATTAAAGGATTGAATTTCTCACTATGCTACACTTTTTCCATATGGCTTAAACCTGGAGCTGCATAATACTCCGAATACGCTCGTATACTGCTAGTGGTATAATCCCAGATGGTGACAAATGACCCCATTCCAACAGCAATGTATAGATCTTTACGACACCAACGTTCAGCCGTGCTCCTGGGATATTCCCTCCAAACAACGAATGACTGGCAGATAATATAATGTTTAACTTCTGCCTTCACTTTCGTACACGCTTTATGGCTAACGCTGCAGAGCTACTCGTTCGCTAAGTACTCAGCCTTGTAACAGCATACAGATGACATGAGATATTCCCTTAGCCGCCACCAAAGGATCTCCTTTGGTCCGCAAAGGTCAACTGTGGTGCACACAGGGTGTCACTATCTGTATGTAAGGATATGCTCTGGCACGCTAGAAGTGAGCTGATAACGTCTTACCCCTGCTTGGGCCCTTCAGCTGCCTCTTGGGGAAGCGTGAAAGGCTGCCAAGCTCAAGATGTGCTGCATCCTGCAATTTGGCTTTCCCGAGAAGAACAACCCCTCCCCCCAAACTCACCCACGCAGTTCTTTACCCCAAGAAGAGG
>NW_010525590.1:6445-43296 GCF_000687285.1 Phaethon lepturus | reverse complement strand
GGGAAAGAGACTGCACACTTGACTATAACTGCAAAAGGGAGAAGTCTGGAGTCCTCTTGAGATGTTGTGTAAAGCAAAAGCAATCTGGGCTGTCTCCATTTTTACAGAAAGACCTCTGTGCTTTTGTGGACTTCATGGCCTGCCAGATGGAGACAGCTCCAAGTAACACTGAGCTCTTACTGCTGCAGAAAACCAAGGAGAACTATAACCCCAAGTACTGCAGGTGTAGGAGGGAATACTTGCTCAGATGATGATTCATGTCAGCATCTGAGTAAATACGGTCAGACAGCCAGAGATTACTCCCGTGAAGGGGAGTTGATTTGTTTGGGGGGCAGAAAGGAGGGGCTGTTTGTTTGTTTCATATCATTATACTGAAACCCTGCCCTGCTCTGAGTTTTTTTCCCCAAGAATTAGTTCTCATTTATTTTAATTAAGACCTCAGTTCAGCAAAACATGTAACTGGGTGTAGCCTACCTGAACTGGAACGGCTGTATCAAATGCCGAAATTCTAAGGTTAGCATAGGCTGCATAGTCAGTATTACGTAGCCTTTATAAACATATCTGCAATAGTTTTAAGGAAGACGTCTCCATTACAGACCATTAAAAATAAAAAACAGAGGGGTGAGAAAGGACTAATTAGTGCTCGTGCAGCACTGTGAAGATACAAATCGTGGGACTGTGTTATTAGTAAGCAGAAGATGCCAACAGGAAGCAGCATTGTTAAAGGCACGAGGACTAACAATGGTTTTGTTCTCACATTTGTAAATGATTCTTCTGCTATTGAAAGGTGTTGGCCTTTCAGCCTAGGAGACTGAAATCCTCTTTCTTCACCCAAAAGAGCCTTCATGGGCCATGCATACTTTCTCACACTCTCTCACCAGTGTTCCTCACTATTAGCTTATAGATGCTAGACAGTAGCCCATTCGCCATAGCCCTTTTATTGCTTGGCCTCTGCTTCAGCTGCCAAGAAGGGTGCCATTTAGACTCAATTGTTATGGTAGCTTTTATGATCTAGACATGGTGTCTAGGATCGGAGACTTCCTAGCAATTTTGCATATGCTGCTGCGCTGCCGTCAGAAGAGAAGGGCTCATGGTTGCCAACAATGTGGGCAGAATTCAAAGCAGTGACCTACAGATGAAAGGCACCCCATCCCAAAACAGGCCAGCTAAGCCATCCAGCCCCCAAATGCCAGCTCTTCACTGAATGAAACTATATTGTGATGTGGTGCTCAGAAGGGAAAAACAAAAAAATAAAAAGCAGTTTTAAAATATCTCTGGACAACGGCTGTCTAGAGCTGGGGCTGCAGACATTCAGATCTTGCTTACATAATATTTCTGTCATGCACCGTCCTCCCATCCAGCTCCCCACCCCATGCCAAGGTGCTGGAGGGAGGACTTGTTCATATTTATGCATCATGAATACAAAATCAGAGAGGGTGGCAGAAGCTTTCCATGGAAAGGTATGGTGCCTCTGGCATGCTGGGGAAAAAATAGCAGAGCAAGAACAGCTTGTAAGTTAGGGTAAAGAGAAGGATTAAAGAAATTGAAATAACCATATCCAAGCATTTCCTCAAAAGGCAGGATGACTGCAGCCCCTTAAGCCCAAGACTCACAGAACAAAATATGCCACAGCAGAGCAAAGCATCTTTTCTCCCCGTGTTTGCTATATTGCTCACTTTGACAAGCAAAATCCTTTTTTACCCCATTATCCTCAGCTTCTACCTCACATACGACCCCTGCCCGCCCTCCCCACCAAACGGAGGCCAGCCAAGGAAGGTGATTTTGTCACCTGGAGTTAATTTATGCCGGTCTCCGCTGTGCCGTGCTGCTGTGCCGGGGTGGGACCTTTTCAGATGTCAGGATGATAGGAGAGAGAACAATGAAGCAGCAGAGTATGTGTGGCGGGTGGCCGAGTCATCCTATCACCATGTATTTGCGTAGTTTCTTTTAGTGCCATCCAATCTTTCCTTCTGTCCCTAAATGGCCTGTGTTGAAAATGTCCCTGCTTACAGTTGCTCAACTGGAATGAGGACAAATTGTTTGCAGTGGCCCCCTTCCAAATGCTTGTACTGTAACTTTTGTCTTGACTAGTCTCTGGAGATATCTCTAGAGTGAGTTTCCTATGACTCGTTTGCACTACCCTGAAGTCATGACAGATTTTCTTCCTCTACTCTTTCAACTTTGTAGTAGGAATCTTGTTTAAAATACTCCCATCACAGAAAGAGCCAGAGCGGGCAGAGCCTTAATGCTGTTATGTCACAAGTTCCCCAGTGAATTAAAAGCGAGGGGGTTGGGTCTCGAGGGTGCCCGAGGTTACAAAGTGGTGCTAGCAGGCAAGGAGACCCACAAGCAGAAAAAGCGCGGCCACACCAAGCAGCTTTGAGTTATTAGGTACCGGTGCTGTTAGGACTACGTTGCCGTCCACGCTAATACATCAACCACTTTTGTAGGTAGAAACGTCTGGCCTCTTGGCCCTCCAGACTGCTTCGATTCAGCACTGAAGGGGTGGTGAAGGTACTCTTCCCCCCTCACATTCATATGTGAATCAGTCCAGGATGAGACAGCAGCAAAAAAAAATGAGTTAGCAGAGCCTGAAGAACTAAGCCAAGAAAGGAAGGGTTTATAGTTCCAAAAACCATTGGATGAAGTTTTGCACGTAGACTCATTAATAGACATTACAGAAGAAAAGGTTCATTCCCCCTCCCGCTTAGAATCATGACCTACTAGACATATACATATCAATATTTGCCAAGGATAACTAAATTCGAAGACCATTGTTTGCTTGTTTTTAATGGATGGTAAATATTAGTTATTCATCAAAAGCACAATCTGCTTTTAGAAAAGAAATACAGAGTTAATGCTATGAAATGGTCTCTTTCAACTCCACAAGAGCAGAAAAACAGGCCTGCGTAAAACACCTCCCCTTTCTCTTTCTGTGCTTTGCAGAAGATGATCTGAGCATCCTTAGAGTGAGGGAGAGTGAAGACTGGAGATGAGATGGCCATGGTTCGTCATGGAGCACCCGGGCGCACAAGGGCCATGATGAGGAGCAAAGTGGGTGCCCCGCGGCCCTTCCTGCACCTTGGCTGGAAATAACCAGCCAGCACACAGGCCTGCTGCGGGTCCCCCAGGGGGGACTTTTCCCAGTTCAGCCTTTCCAGGGCACTCAAGTCACAGGGGAGCCCTCCTATGCAGCCCCCCTCAAAGCATCCCAGCATCTTTCTTCATCAAGAGAAACAAGAGTGGAGAGAAAACAAGAGCAAAGGCATCTCACAGTTATGGTCATGGCGTTGTTTAGTTTGCGCATGGGGTCACACATCACATTGCAACGGCATCTCCTGCTCTGTGACCATTTTCTAGTCTCTTGGTTCAGCAGAGAGGTAATCTCCAAGGCAGATATATCCCTGTATCTCTGAGATAATGTTTCTGTCTAGAAGTGGACGGAGCATGGCCGGACAGGGCATTCCAGACACTAGGGGTTGCTCAGTGTTTTCACGTTTAGCAAATACAAGGATTTTGTATGACTTTGCCATTATTCTGGGGATTTAAAACCTTTGCCAGTAGCGCTCTTTTCTTTTTTCTTTTTTTTTTTTTTAACCCAAGCAGTGTCATACTGTGCCTCTGTCTTCCAGTTCATCAGCTGAATGATTGCTTGCATTGCATTCGGGATCTCACAAAACACTAAGACTACTTTGTTTTTCATTAGCACTAGAGGGGAAAAATAAACAGGCTGGGCTCATGGTTTATAATTTCATATGCAATTACCACTTTAAGACCACTATTAGCAATACAAATTAGCTCACTGCCCTTTATATGATCTCTGCAGTACCTCTCAGAGCACACATAAGCTGTCTCATTCCTGTCCATCAGGCAGACAGATTCTAAGTCAGATGTGCCGAAAACAGTGTGATGTACCTCTAAAAATGATCTGCTCCACTGGCAAACACAGTGACCAACATTTGGAGCCATCCCTTGACATTCACCGTGCAGTTGGAAGCAGAACATGTCCAGGCCAATCTTTAGGCCAAACCCAGCTGGTAACCGTTGTGTACCAGAGCAACTTTTTGTAGAGTTACTCCCGATTTGCTTTGTTTTCAGCATCTCAAAGAATCCATGGGAAGAGGTCTGCTGACACCAGGAAGGCAGAGTTTGCACTCGGCATGATCAATTTCTTCCATATAAGTAGTAGGGAAGATGAGGAGCATATTGTCAATAAAACGCAGAGGTTGTTTACAATTCAACTTCTAAAAGCTGCCATAAAGTAGTGAATAGCAATGAATAAGTCCAAAGCCATTCTACTCTGTTTTGGTTACTATTTTATTCTCCCAGAGCTCATATTTTCAAAGGGACAAAGCAGAGACACCCAGAGGAGAGGAAGTCTTATTCTAAGAAGCTGTAAAAAGAAATGCATGGCCACAGATCAGGGGATAATTTTATGTCTCATATGTTTTCTGACCCTACGAAGAGCAGCTTTAAACTGTTGCTCTCCTCCTTGGTTTTAGCGGAGGCTGAAGCAAACTCCATAGTTTACAAAATAGGGGGTGGCCGTGAATCCTGAAAAAGTAGATCCATAACAAAATCTTGGTCACTGAGGCCAGAAGGACCCCTTGCCCACCCCTCTGCCTGTGGCAGGATTGATTTAATTATTCTATAACTGTTCCTGTAGATGGGTGTCTGGCCTTGAATAACTCCAACGACGGTGATTGTCCAATGGCTCTTGGCAGCTTGTCCAACTGCCGAACAGTTCTTCTACAGTTTTGCCTAATATTTAACCTAAAACTTCCCTTCTGCTTCAGCCAATTATTATTTGTCCCATCCTTGTTGACTAATGAGAATAATTGATCCTTGTCCTCTTTATAACATTCCTTTATATCTCCCGTTATTATGTTCCCCACACTTTTCTTTTGCCTTTAGGCTAAAGGTGCCAAGTTATCTTAACCTTTCCTCTTAGATCTGAATGCCAAACTTCTTACCATCTTTCTTCCACTCCTCTAAATTCTTCAATTTGTCCATGTTTTTTCATACAGAATTGAATGCAGTTACTCCAGTTATGCTTTAACCAGTGCCAAGCAGAGCGCAATAATTACTTCAGTAACCTTACTGACCCCATCTAATAACAAAGGCAAAATGCAGCATGTAATTAAAATCTAAAAAAATAACTATTTTTAAAAGCTAATTGCCTTAACAATCAGAACATTCTACAGCTCAGAGAACACACACTAAAGAATTTAAAGGTTATTGTTCATTCAAAACATCTTTTTCAATTATATTCCGTATATTGTATTCTGGGCTATGTGCAGTTTTACTCCTATTAGGAACGGTCTGTACTGCATCTGTCACACTCCCTCCCCCTCTTTCTATTTCCTGCAGATTTAACTCCTAAAGGCTCCATGGGGCCCTATCTACACCAGGGATATCTGCTAAGGATTTCCCACTCTTACAGCACTTCTCCAGCTCCACCAGTATGGCACAGCACAACTTCCACTCATGCTTTTAATCCTTTAGGCTATTACTACATCTTCCAGCCTCACTAATGTCAGTGGAACAGAGCCAACGGTGAGGCATTTTTAGAAAGTTTCTTTTACAGGGACAAAGTTTTCATCTCCTTTGCCAAGTCCGTGGTGCCCTACCTTGAACAAACCCCCTCTCTCTGTTGGCTGGCTGGTCTCTTAAAAGCTCCTCTGTCCTCTTCACGTTCATCAACACTGTACATGCCCACCACAGTTTGTAACTGCATGTACTCATGACTTTCAATTGCTATCTCTTCAGGAATGGAAATCCTTGTCACAACCAGCACAGATGATTCAACATTACTATCAGTCTGCTGACAACAGCCATTCTTGGAAAACGGTTACATGAATTTCTGGAATCCCCAAAAATAAAAAAATTTGGCTCCATTAACAAGAATGGCAAACTCAGACTGCAAACCCAATTGACTAAGCAGAGGTATTTAATTAAATTGTTTTTCTATTATGCTGATAAGCAGAGATATGAATGTTGTTAGTAGATGTAATAGTTTCTATTCTTGTTGCCCCATAGCACCTTAATTAAATTACAATTGTTCTGTTGGAAAACATGTCTGTGAACACCTCCAGGTAGAAAACACAGGAAAATATTCCTAGCAATATAAAAATCAGGAGTGCAAAATTGCATGGTAGATAGCACAAAAAGGAATTGGATTAAGATTGCAGTAAGGACGATTCAGGTTTGACATAAGGAAAACCTAACTGTGAATCATTGGAATATATCATCTGGGGAAGGAGTGGACTTTCCCGTACTGGATTACCTTCTAGCACAATTTAAATGGACAGCTGTCAGCAATGATACAGACATAATTGGTCCTACCTTGATCCGCACTGATGATTGAGGATCTGTTGAGGACTCTTTCACCTCTGTTTTTCTATGATTGTGTTTTGCTTTAAATTTCTAAAGAATGAAGTAAACTCCTGCTCTCATTTACATGCATCTGAGCCTTCTATATTCTATAAAGGTTGCATATTTACAAATGAGATCAGAATTTGGCTTCCTATAATAACTTATTGTAACACGCCAGCAATGGCTCCATAACAACAAAAGAGCAAAGTACCTTGTTATAGAGGTCTTGTCCCTTAACCAATACATACAAGGCAAAATAATCACCGCTTTTTATAGCGAGACCTCATCCAAGTGTGTGTGTAAGACCTGCTCATATAGCTAAGTAACACCTCCATGCATCCTCCACCTGGAGAAGAGGTATCTCTGAAGGACTGAATGAAATCAAACAGAAATACCACCTGCAAATTTATAGTGTTCAACCAGGCATTGGTTGGAGTCCAGGCAAACACAAACTTACAAGACCTAGTATGTTTGCATGGTTCTTTGGTAGTTAGGTATTTTCTTTCTTCTTTATATATTACAATGCTCTGAATAGAGATGAAGTGTAATGGCTCAGCATTTGTTTTTTTCCACTTACCTTGAAATAAGGTTTGAACACACTTTTGTAACTAGATTAAAAAGCTGACAAGTGGCTTTTTAAACAATTCTCAATGCTTGCAGAAGAGTTGTTCATGGCCTTTTACATATGAGTACTTTCCTGGAGCCACATCAGGAACCGATCCACTGTCCCACACAAATACAGCTTTACCCTCTTTGCCCAGAAGCAGAAAGGCTCTTCTGCTTAAAACATGCCAGGACACAAAATCCCCATTGTATTCCACTAGTAAATTCTGCAATAAGACTCAATTTAAAGCCTATTTAGGTCAGTTAAAGGCTTGCCATCGACTCAGTTTTGAGACAGGCCCTTAAAATATAGGTCTTAAGGACAGGAAAGCCTCCGTACACACGATAGTTCTTAGGGAAATCACTGAGGTCAGCAGAGGTTGATTGACTTCAGAAGACCACTGAGGTCAGCAGATGCTCAGTGGGACAAGAATTTTGTGCTCGTCCAAAGCTATCAGAGAAATAAATAAGAAGGTGGGAAGACTGAAGAGAGTGTGTCCTCCCCACATGTCATTCACCTGCAGGCTGTCAGTGCTGCAGCAACTGGAAAAGCTAGCGAGACATCCCTACTCAGCCACGCTGTGCTTTGTAAGTGACTAAAGAGGTCAGCACTCCCACATCATGTAGAAATGGTTGCATGATGTGGTTTCTATTTTAAAATAAATTTAAGATTCCATCCCCTCATTCACACAAAAGCTAACAAAATATGGTGGTTTTTTAATGATGTACAAATCAATATTATAAAAAAAACCTAAGTAAATATTTCCCTTGGCAAGAAAATATAAAATTTCTCATTCTCGTAACATGGAAGTTTTATATTTACACAGCGTAAAGTGTCCCACATTACCATAATGTGTTAGTAGCATGAAACATTTTTAGCTGCGATGTCTTAAACAAAGCTGAGTTACTGTCTGCAGTGCCCTTAAGCTATATGTCATAGTCTTCACAAGGCTGAAACAAAACACATAGAGCAGCGAGCAGTAACCACGTTAAGGTTGACCTGAAGACATGCAGATCGTGACCTGAGAATTAAGCGCTGTGTTAAGTAGTCAAGCTGTCTCCCTGAGGAAAAGACAAAAATAGCAAAAGACTAGCTGAGCCATTGGGTCAGCATATGTCAGGTGCGTCCAGGCCCAATTCAGAGTCAATCTGTAGCCATGTGTGGCCAAGCCTGACCTAGCCCAGCCTTTCCAGGCAGGACTTCCTAAGAAGAAGGATTTTTAGAGGCACTCAACACCCGTTGTCCCCACTGACCCCCAAGGAACAGGAACATTTAAGTTATCATGCAACCAAAAAACACCACAAGAGAAAATTTCATTTTGTCCCCATCCAGAAACAGGAAGCTTCTGGTATTAGATGGAGGGAAAGAGACAAAGTTAAATGACTTTCCCCTGTGTATTCCTAGCCATGAAGATGCCCTCTTGCCCTCCCTGTCTCTCTCCAAAGACTCCTCCCAAAACTAGGCGCCGCAGTCCTGAAAAGCCTGGTGATAGGGGAAGATAGGAAAGAGAGGGAAGAGGGGAAATTAAAATGTGAAACAAAGGTTTTGAACTAAATGTTTAAAGATAGGTAGGTCTTTGTTTAAAGAAAGGTCTGCAAGGCAGAGAAGTTGATTTGGGAAAGACGAAGGTCAGCAGAGCAACAGCTCCAAACATCAGAGATGAAGAGGAGGCACGCAGGGAGAAGAGGGGAGTGTGAAACAGCTGCCTGAGGGAGCTTAAAAGGGATGCTCAGCATGCTCAAAACACTCTAATTCTGCCATAGTAGATCTGCTTGTGCCAAATTCCCACACAGAAAAATCTCAAGGACGTGAGACTGACTGGTATCACGGGTTTACTTCTTTTGCTTTCTTCACTGCAAGCTGTGTTTAGCTTGTAAATACACAAGCTTTCTTTTCTCAAGTATTTATGGTATTCCTTACAAGAAATTTTTAAGTGTTGATCAATATGAAGCTTATCCATGAAGTTACTATACAACTCCTGCTGGATTAAAATTGGACATTTCTCTGTTTATTGGTAAATTGCCAAATGCTGTTACAAGGAACACTCAACTGTAATGAGCTTTTATTCTGCATCCCAAGGTGCTCATTATGGAGAGATGTATATATACATACATATATATATGTTAAATTAGGCAATGAAAGAATCCCATGCTGCATAAGACCTGCTCAAAAAGCAGAATTTCCAATCTGGAGGGAATTTTATTTCAACTTTCATTTCCGTCCTAAAACAGGCCAAGAAATCAAAATATCAATGAAATAAATTGGTGGAACCCAAAGATCAGAATAATTTAGGTTTGGAAATGTCTATAGACAAAATGCTGATGCTTCCAATTGAAAATATAATGGTCCCAGACTGAAAAGTGAAATATGACCCTCTTCTCACATGGATAGAAATCAAGAATAATTCTGCTAGAAATCCATGAAGTTACACTGGTGGAAGCCTTCACACGGGTAATAAAAATACCCAGAATTACAAGCATTTTATAAAGCCAAGTGCTTTGGAAAGCTTTACGCTTTCAAGCTTCAGGGCATAAAACAACCTAGGAATTAGGAGGAAAACTTCATGGCTCATCCCCACTGCTGCGATGGTGGAGGCCAGGCAGTCACGCAGCCTCTCTGGGGCCGTGGGGAGCGTGGCTGACGGCTGCTCAGGCGAAGCGCAGGAACAACTATAATCTCTTTTGTTTAGCAAAAACTGGGATTATGGCCCACACCGCACACAGGCTAGTGCATATGGCTTGGGAATGGCAGGGTCCAAGATGTCTGCTGGGCTTTCCAGGCAGCTGATCGACCCAGGGAGGAGGCAGCAGCCTGCTCTGCAGTGGGAAATACTGGCTGTCAGAAGCAGCCAGGCAAGCTCTGGCAACGCGCTCCCAAGGAAAGCGGAGACAAACTGTCTGCCCAGCGCACTGAACGCAGAAGTCTTGGACCCGTGAGCAAAGAAACTCTCTTTGGATGCTTGACTCCTCTCCAGGGTTCAGGAAACAAGAATTTAGATATATTCATTGTGAGGGACATGAGGTGTCACCGAAGAAACACGCCATTCTGCTATCAACTGCTCCTTTTACTGAAGACAACTCAAAACAACTCCTCCTGTTTAGTTTTTTCTGTTTGTTTTTTTAAACACAATTCTTTCAAAAGGCCATAGCCTTCAGGCCACAAGCTAATCTTTAACCACCCGCTTAATTTTTCTCAGCAAGCTGGCACCAACCATTGTTGGAAGCGGTCACTTTGTGGAAAAAAAACATGGACATTCCCTTGTGAAGTTGGTTCTGCAGAAGACCTGGGAATGGCTCAAGCTCTGAGCAAGGCAGACAGCTCTCTGCATCACCAGAGAGCCAACACCAGCGAAATTGCCAGCTGACTTCTGCTGAAAAAACAGAAATTGAGGATGAGTGCTGCTGCCATCACTTCCAAGGGTGGGGGCAGGCGTGTAAGGGTATTTCTGCCTGGTTTCCACCATCCACTCTGAAGATGGTCTCCATGTCTGGAGCAGCAGAACTACAATTATGGGAAGCCGTGGTTTGGTCACCATCAGGCTTCAAATCTAGTGTGCAATAAACACTTTGAACTCTATAAAGCTCAGAGTTGTGCTCCCAAGTTTAATATGTTAATTTGTCCCAAATCTAGTCAATTTAACCTCTGAACATGACTACAGCTGTATTTGTAGAAGCTCGTTAGGGAGGGAGACAAGAGCCTTTGGAGTGCCTCATCTGCAGGCACTTACTTAGGGTCCCACACTGGGACTAACTCATAGATCTTATTTTTTAGAGTTGAGATCACCATCTGATTGTGTGTAATATGTTAATGCTCTAAGTATTAGACCACAAAGTAAAAGAAAAGACTTAAGGAAATTAATGCCCCAACTTTAAATTTGGGATGTTTTTTAGCCTGTTTTAAAAAGTAAAAACCCAATAGCAAAAGAACAAAAATTGTTTTTTTCCAGAGAAAATAAGATCCCAGTCCAAGAAAGAATGCAGAACACACAGAACCAAAAGTTTTCCAGATAACTTCAGAACCAAGCTGAGAAAAGCAAATTAATTTGCTTCCAACTATTTATATTTAGTGGCCAGCAGATCACTTCAAAGCCATATTCAGTTACGACCTGAGTGAGAGAACACAAAGTGTCAGTCAAAAATCTGCATTGTGCATTCCTGACTCATTCCCTGCCACCACCCCAACAGTCAACCTCCCAAACTACGTCCATCCTACAGTCTTCTCTAGCATCCACAGTGATTTCTGTAAAGTCAAGCACAATGGAATTGCAACAAAACTGAACTTCAAGTCATTGAACTCTCCTGCAAATTATGGTCAGCTTTTTTCACACAATTCTACCAAAACTGTCTAAGTCTCAGTCTATGGCCTCAGCCATCAGATCATTTCTCCTGCCCAGAGTAGGAAATAGCATCCGTTTCAGGAATTTTTGAGAAAGCTGGGAAGTCTGGAATGAATGAAATAACTTGTGATCAGGATAAAAAGGCAAAAAAATCCAAGTTCAGAAATCGGCTGGATGGAGCCAAAATTCAAGGCAACTGTATTTACTGGAAAAAAAAAAAAAAAAAGGAAAGCCTGATATAATCTGTCACCCAAAACCCAACCACAGTGTCTGGAATCAACAGGGTCAGGTTATTTTCCCATAGTATCAACACCACAACTAGAAATAGGAAGAACCGCAACTGTCAAAAGAAGCCACTAATTTTCATTAAGTTTCCAATACAGCTTTCTGATCAAAGTGACAGCTACACTTCAGTAAAGGCTTTTGATCTTTTTGATGCTCAGCTGAATGGAATCATCACATCTTCAGAGCCGTGCACACTGAGAACATAAATTCTGACTGCTCGTTGCTGGAGAGATTGCTTGCTATTTTTATTCTTGTTATTTTCTACTTTAAGAAAAAAGCTGAATTCTGTCTGTCAAAACCAACAGAAGGGTTGTTTAAAGGTATGTCAAGATATACATTCATTTAATGGAATACATACAATAGTCTTTACAATAACTTGATGAGTTCCAGAAGTGGACTCGATACTATACAGCAAAGTCAATCATGCTGGTAGATACATAATGCCAAAAGTGCAGAACCATTTCAGAGGTAGATTTCAAGAAATAAAAACATCTGACCAAAAATATAAGGGGAGGGAAAATATGAGGTGTGTAAAGAGCAAATGGAGATAGCATTAGAGAATGAATGCAACACAAACCTGCTAATGGTTTAGTAAAAAACACAGTTAGTCTTGCAGGTTTGAACACTGAAGTCTCTAAGCCAGCAGTTCCTGAACTGTGATGTACAAACCACCACTGGCCAACAAACCTTCAGTGGCTGCCCACTGTCAGCTGGCTGAGCATTGTCTTTTTCGTCCCAGATGTTACATCACACTGGAGATGTAGTTAATGGATATCAGACTAAACCAAGCAACTGCTATCGTTGCCACAGAGGCATTTACAGAAATGCATATGGGAAATTAATTGGCTCAAAGGGCTGCAAGTAAAAATTTATTTCACCCCTCTATCTATATGGAGCTACAGAGTAGTCCACGTTAGAAAAAAGAAAGTTTCTTCTGTCTGTTCAAAAATTTGCACCAGCAAGCTTGAACAGGCAAGAGTTTGTAGACCAAACCACGGCTGATATATCAGTCAACGCAGCATTTAAAAAGAGTTCACAAAGTAAAAAAGTAATTTTGGCTCCTGGCTTAGAGAAATTCCTGGCAAAAGAAGAAACTATGCTTGACCCCCAAATAACCAAACACCCATCCACTGCATATGGAATTTATTCTGCCACCATTTTACTACTCCAGCAGAGGTGGTGCATGGCCCTTTCGAAGCCTTGGCTCTTTTCAAAGGCTATTATTTTAAACATTTCAGTACTGGGAACTGCATGGAGCTGGCAATTACGGAATTAGAGTGCAGTGTGGAGAATGTCACTTTGAAATCATTTAGCTCAATTCATTTCCTTTTCAAGCGCAATAGAAAGCAGATGGAGCAGGGAGGGCCAACATGCCACAGAAGAACTCCCCAGGCCTTGGCCAGCACTCTCCTCCCCAGGACTTACAGAGGGGTCACCAAATCCCTGTAGAGTTGTTACCCTTCAGGAGAACCACATGCTAGAATTCAGCCATGGTCCTCATCTTTGAAGCAAGTCGCCTCACTCCTAGATTTGTGTTACACATTGAATGTTGGACCTAAATTGCCAACAAGGTCAACAGGGACACAAAGCTCACACCAGAAGAGCAGTGCAAGGAAGCCAGAGAGAGGCTGGTGGAGCACAGCAGGAAGATTAAGAGCTTTGGAAAAGAGGAGCCTTGATAGAGAGAAAGAGGCCGCCAAAGAGTTGTCCAATATGAAGAAAAGGCTGTTACCAAAAGAAAGCTTTGTTGTATGCAACAAGAGTTGGACAAGAAATTGTAAGTTTGACTTGCAGCAAAGATACATTGAAATCAGGAGGAAGAAAATAAATGAAGTGCAAGGGGAGTGAAGCCTTGCAACCTCTCTTTGTAGTTGATGCCGCATCACTGGAGATGTCAAGGAGTTGCGGGAATTTCTCCCAGGGACCATCTAGCTAAGTGTGATCTTGCCTCAGAGCGAGGGGATGACTTCCAGGGATGCTCTCCAGCACAACATCTCCTGGTTAATTTAATAGAGTCTGTTACAGCTTGTGCTTCATGTTTCTTATACAGAGAAAAAGGGATTCCTCAAAGGAAAGCAACGTATAATAAGAGAAACAGATCCAAGTGCTGGAGTTGCAGTAGGGTCTAACAGAGACACTGGGACTGAAGAAGTCAAAATCCATTCCCTGTTAACATAACAGGAGAGATATTCTTCTCTCAGTGTATCGCTCTGCATTGTCACAACTATCTGGGACAGGTAATGCAGAGAGCTCATGTGTTACTGCACCAAACAGCAACTGGAGTGAGCCCCAGCCCCATACCTATCCATGGGCCTCTGAACCTGCCCATGCACAGCTCCAGTTTGACCCACACATCATGCTCAACCCTTGTTTGCTCCACAGCACTAGAAAGAACATTAAAAGCAGGCCATGCTCTAAGCTTTCCAGTAGCCATTGTGCAACATGCAGGCAGCAGGCATGATCACCACTGCTCCCACTTGTTTCACCACTACTGAACAAGTTCCTTGTGCTCATCCCTACAGCCCCTGCTGCTATTTCATACCTACCAATAGATCTGCTTTCTTAGAAAAAGTGCGTTTACTCGAGGCATTGTGTCAGATAGACAGACTTGTTCCTTAAGGACCTCCAAGGCATAGACAAGCCTGATGCCAAAGATAAGGGCAGCTATCCCAGGTATCATGGGATACCACGGCATCATCTGCTCTTCATACCAGTCTCTTCGTGCAGAGAGGAGATGTTGGATCTAGCAACCATTTTCTCCTGGAAGACTAGTTTGTGCTGTGGCCTAGGATTACCCTCAATGGAGGCAACACTTCCATATACATCAGATCAACTTCAAGGCTCCCTGAGCCAGCAGTTCCCCTTCTAGAAACCTGTAGTGAAAAAGAAAACTTTTGCAATCACCTTAGAGAGTTTTACCACTCCCAGTTCTCACCAGTTGCTGGCAACCAGTTCAAGGCTGGCTATTACCACCATGGGCAAGACTGTGACAGAGCTCTGTGAGATTAGCCAGCTTGTCTACTCATGCAATATCTGCACTGAAAATACCAGGAGCCTAGTACAGGTGCTGACCCAACATGCACTCTCCAGATATCCAGGCAAATTAACGAAACTCCTTAATATGCTCCACAAACACCTCAACCAGAAAGGTTACCCCCCTTCCCTTTTCTGAGCCCTAAGCAGAAGGTTCAGAGAGAACCACCAGCTACACCAGACACCTGCAAAAAAGCAGCTCTCTCAAACTCCACTCTGTGCCATGGGAGCTGAGGTTCTTTTCCTGCCTCAGATATTGGCAACAGAACACTTTTTGGCACCTGTGCAAACTGTACTTACCATCTCCTACAGCACCATATCAAGACAAGCATGGGTCTGACCGCCTGCGAGCTCTCAGCAGAGCATGTGTTGAGCTACTTGACTTCAGCACGACAAACCTGGGGAGACGGGCTAGACATGTCATTGCTGCCTCCTGCATAACCAGTGTCAGGTCACCAGTAAGCCACCCACAAGCCAGGTCACCAATAAATCCATGCTGGCAGTGTCTGTCTTCCCCCCTTTCCCCACATACCTTTCCCCACATACCCCTCACAGGCAGTGCCCATTTCCAGCACCACTGCCAATCAAACAGGAGGTACAGGGGTTTCTTTCCACTTCTGTTTCAGCCACCAGGAGCTTCAGCACCTCTCCAGATGATGCTATCAAGCATGCTCATATGTCTCCAGATCCCTAAGTCAACACCACGGCTATTGCTCCCCTACTTACTTTTTTCTACCTACTCATTTGCTTCTTTGAAGTGTGTCCCCACATCTTCCCCCTCTTCTTTTAACTATCACTATAAAGAGACCTACCCACCCCCCTGCAGAGAGGTCCAACTCATATACAGCAGGCCCTGGATGTCCCAACAGCACGGTGCTGTTGCACACCACCTATACTCTCCAAATCATAGAATTTTTCAGGTTGGAAAAGACCTTTAAGATCATCAAGTCCAACCATAAACTTAGCACTGCCAAGTCCACCACTAACTATGTCCCTAAGCACCACATCTACATGTCTTTAAATACCTTGAGGGATGGTGACTCAAGCCTGTTCCAAGGCTTGATAACCCTTTCAGTGAAGAAAGTTTCCCTAATATATCCAATCTAAACCTCCCCTGGTGCAACTTGAGGCCATTTCCTCTTGTCCTATCACTAGTTAGTTGTGAGAAGAGACCAACACCCTCGTCTCCACAACCCCCTTTCAGGTAGTTTTAGAGAGCGATAAGGTCTCCCCTCAGCCTCCTCTTCTGCAGACTGAACAACCCCAGTTCCCTCAGCCGCTCCTCATAAGACTTGTGCTCCAGACCCCTCACCAGCTTCGTTGCCCTTCTCTGGACACGCTCCAGCACCTCAATGTCCTTCTTGTAGTGAGGGGCCCAAAACTGAACACAGTGTTCGAGGTGCGGTCTCACCAGTGCCGAGTACAGGGGCACGATCACGTCCCTACTCCTGCTGGCCACACTATTGCTGATACAGGCCAGGACGCTGTTGGCCTTCTTGGCCACCTGGGCACACTGCCGGCTCATGTTCAGCCGGCTGTCAACCAGCACCCCCAGGTCCCTTTCTGCCGGGCAGCTCTCCAGCCACTCCTCCCCAAGCCTGTAGCGTTGCATGGGGTTGTTGTGACCCAGCTGCAGGACCCAGCACTTAGCAGATACAAATACAGTATCTGTCATACAAAAGCCTAAGCAGCAGTAAACATGACAACAGTAAAAGCAGACTTGCTCCCCAGCTCCTCCACAGCTGTGTCCTGATGAGGGGTCAGCTTGCATGGCTGGTGCCTCAGCTGCTGCTCCCCTGCAGCTAAGGCGGGAGCTGGAGAAGGGCCTCGCTGCCTTGAGCACTGAGGACACTGGTGACAACCTGGGGGGATGTCACCATGGTGTCAACGAGAGCTGTCAGTCCTTCTCCTAGGAACTTGCTTTCTGCTTTCAGAGCAGCATCTTCTTCCTCAGCCGAGAGTAAATGGTCTCCACCCAGTTGTCTCCTGGCATCAGGCCAGCATCTTCACTGGCCTCAGGTGTCTTTCCTACACCAGCCAAACACCCTGGCGAGAAGGCTGCTTACTTTTGGGCATGCACCTCTGTATTTGAGGTCTGCCATGGGGGCAGGCCTGAGCGTGGCTAGGGCAGAAACCCCCCTGCAGAGGGAAGGCGCAGACTCATTGCTCTGGGAACCCAGCAGAGAACAGGCTCTGCAGAAACGCTGGCCGTGGGGTGAGGAGGCTGCCAGGGTGTGCCTGGATGGGGAGAGCTGGCGGGAGGGGAAGGCGTCCCCCAGCGAGCTGGGGCTGCGAGGCTGTGAGCCGAGAGACCAGGCTGCTGGACAGGGAGAGGACATGGGAGTAGATGTGTTGGGATAACACCACCTCAGCCAAACAAACTCCACCTCTGCCTGCCATGCTAGCTGATTCCCACCTCTCCTGCTGCTCTGAGGGCTGGAGCTCGTGGGAGGACGTGCACCCTCTCAAACACCACTTTGAGTGGCCATGGGGAATAGTCTATGTTGGGTGCAAGGAGTCAAACTCGGCATTTCCTTCCTCGTGGTGCTTCTGGAGAGGTTCCGGGAGCAAACCCTCCTCTTGGATTTTGTTTTTAAGGGGATCGGTTGCTTCAAAATGGAGTCTAAAAGCAATCCGGTAAAAGGAAATAGGGCATAAGCGTTCAGTGTAGATTCACCCTCTCTCCGCTACCTCATCCACAAAATTAAGTTAACATGATCTTGAAGAGCAGGAGTGGTTGAAAGGGTTAAAAAGAGGCAGGAAGGTGTTTGAACTTGAAGAGAAATATTAAAAAACTTTTTCCAAACATATCAATATGTATTAAGAGGCATAGACAATAATTACATGGTTATTACGTTGAGTTATTTAAACATTAATAGAGTGCTTAGCAAATTAACATATAGAATAATACTGCTCTGATAGTTCAAATGATAATTGGACCGAATAGCTTTTCCCAATCCCTAATTCCGCTGGATCCAAGTAAGTCTGATTTAAAAATTGTAAACGTGCAGGAGGTGGCTTCCAAGACAATAAAAAGCATTTCTGTGCTCTGAAAAACAAGCCTTGAGGATGTGACAACACATGAAAAATGCCTTTAGCTGTGCCTCTTCTCAGCATGGTTTGGATGAGCTGAGGCTGCCCCAGTGTGCACCCACCTAAACAAGTGGGGTTTACGTATTTGTCATGTCTTGCTTCATTTCCACACGCATTTTGCTCCTGTGGCTTTTTTGGCAGCTCCCTCTCATCTGGTCCTACCCCCACCCTATCCATGCACACAGAGCGAGTTCCTGGGCTGATGCACTTGCAGAGAACAGGCAACGCTGTGAGGACGCACCAGAAGAAGTGTCCCTGCCCCGGGCAGCTCATGGCTTCATCTCAGCAGGCTGCAACAGTGTTTGAGGCAGGCATGCAGGGAGGACTGAGAGAAACGGGCAAATGAAAAGTAAGAAAGAAGTAAGTGGAAAGGCTTAGCCAGCAGAGACACAGCTGAGCTACGCCTCTTGAAAATTCCTCAGAAAATTAGAAAAAAGCAAGATTCACCATGCTGAAGGAGCACATGTGTTCGCAGGGACATGCGTGTTATGTGAAGGGCGTGCATGTGCATGTGTGCCTGGGGGAGGGCTTGGACACGTGAGTGCACTGGTGTGACTAGCAAAAACCTGCTGGCTCCATGTTAATGCCACATCAGAAGTAAAGCAGGTGATGAAATATATGGGTCTGTGTGTGGGAACCGGTGTAACAGAATGAATCCGCACAGCCTCAGTGCAACTCTTCACGTTTAAAGAAGGTATAAGATAAAACACTTGCCAGTATTTTACTCCCGCAAGTTTAGAAATACAACAGCCAGAAGCACTAAGCAGTTTTCAGTGAAATCACCACTCATGTAACATGCCAACATCCTGGCCCAAACACCTTGTTAGCAGTGACAGAATCCCTAACAGCTGTGGCAAAATATAAGTCTATAAACCAGTCTACAAACCTTCACTTGCCAGTGTTACTGCTGGATAAGCAAAATTATCTTGCTATAGTTGCTATTTATGGCAGCACCCATAACATACTAGCTGCTTTCCAAACAGATCGTTCTCCAAAGAGCCTGCTACAAGTGTTATGGGAATGAAGATATGAAATTATTTTCTTCTTAGTACAAGTTACTCACTGTAGCCTTCAAAGTTCAAAAAGTGCCATGGTGGGTGAAACTGGAATTAAACAAGCCAAGGACTATAACTGCATAAGGAATATAAGACCAATCCCCTTACTGTGAGCAGCATTTATCCTCTGCATAGTAAGATTTTTAATGTTGAAAAGCATGTTTGACTTTAAATTCATACTTGGATTCATAAGAAAACACAGAGGTACTCTATGTTTGCACTAACGATTTTATTTTTTTTATTACTGTTACGGTTTTTTTGGACAATAACATCATCAAATACTTCTGGGAATAAAATGTAATAAGCGAAAGCTTAGAGATTTAGAGAATAATATTTCAGGAATTTTGCCTCAAATAACCAGGTCTTTTATTTTTGTCGGTGCACCTAGAGTATGCACAAGAAAAAACCGTGGTGTTCTGTCAAATAAAAAGAAACATCTTTCTCATTAGGACTGTGTTTATCACGCTTTCAAATGTTCTACAAATCAATGCCCCTATTTGTCATTGTAATTCAATATAATAAAAGCTGTCAAAACTGCTCACTTTGCTTGCTAGAGACAAATTTGCTGAAGTTTTGCAGCATGAGCCAAATAACACAGCACCAGATCCTCCAGCTTTTATTTCACTCTGCTCTAGGCAGTATTCCTACTGGTTTCTGTGCAATTTTTGCCTGAGTAAGGGCTGAAAGTTTCAGTTTTGAACATGAGACTTTTTTAGAATTAAACAGTCACAGAAATCCCGTCTACACAGCACGTTGGGTGACTGGAATGGTGCTGCTTGTGAATTTTATCTCTGAAATGCCAAGCTCATTTCCTACAGATTATTGCAAAATACAGACTAACTACATCCTTGATGAAATTCCCTTGAGGTCACCCCCAGGATTAAGCACTGCCTGACCTTTTGCATACAGAGCTCAGAAGCGCTGTATTTTGACGCCTACTATGCCTTCGGAGATGTTAGTCTGTTCCACTAAAAACAAAGATTATAGATCTCGTCCCTCATGGGAAGAGCTTTGATGAAGCAACTTTCTGTTATTACCTTGTCCAGAGACTCTCCAGGACCACACTGTGTCCTTCTGGCAGTAGACGAAATAGATAAAGCTATCACTCAAGGGCAGCCTTGAGTAATGGCTACATTTTCCATTATTTAAAAAAGATGTTTTGATGCATTAAATAAATGAAACATGTTGGGAGCTTTGTGCTGGGAATAGGTAGAGTGGCAGGTCATGTGAAAATCAGCTGGGACAGTGGTTAGGGCAAAGGATTAGAGTCAGCTGCTCTTCTTAGCCTTCTCCACACTACTGACTTGCCCTGAGATTTGGAGAAGTCTTTTATGGTAAAGTCTTTAAACCAGAGTCCCTCATCTAACTCTTCTGCAGCTGTCTCTCTGTATCTGTGAAGACTGGAGCAGTTCATCGTGTCAAAACACTTTTACAGGCTCAGATAAAAGCTGCTAAGTATTAGCAACCGTAGTGGCCAGTCAATGCATTTTTACCCCCTTTTGAACATGTGCCCAAAGGTCATTTGATGAGGATGTGTTCTACATCTGTAAATAAACACATGTCTGTGTAGACACTGGGACCTGGTAAGACCAGGGAACATGAAAAACAAGATGAAATCTACTGACTACTGTAGCTCCTCTGACTGGAGCCTTTATGGCAGCTGCGTGGACAGAGTTTTTACTCCAGCAATTATTCCTAACTTGGCATCCAGAAGTCAGCCCTGGCTTCCAACCTGAAAAAAAAAAGCCAGAGAGTTAGGCTAACACACACTAGCCTCCTTCAAGCGTTGAGGGTATTGTGCGTGTGATAAAGGGTTGGATAAAACAGTGGCAAAAGTCTGCTATCTTCCAAGGCTCAGGAAAATAAACCACAAAGGCAATTCAACAAAGTCCTCTTTGTTCCTGAATAGAACCAACAAAATGAAAGGAATCTGGTGGAAGAGAGAAGACAAGAAAGAGGTCTGCTGCAGGGAGCAAGCACAGACAGAATCGCTCTTTGCCGGCTCCTCTGACAGAGCAAGTGCATGATTATCACATGTGCCTCACAAAGACTGGAATTAAAGGGGCTGACTCGGCTGTCACATCGCTTAAGCTGCGCTGAGGTCAAAGGAGTTCAGACTAACCGAGGTCAGCCACACGGCCCGGGAAGCGGGGGTCTCTCTTTCTAGGCAAGGATAGCTCAGGTTGATAAAACTAGATACCTGGAGCCCATGATGGCTCTTAAAGCCGTCCCTTTACGCCGGATTCCCACAAAGTGCAGTATTCAATAGCACTCTGAAAAGAACAGAACCACAATGAAAGCAGTCAGGTGGTCACCAGAAACAAGTGTAAAGGGGAAAACACACAAGAGAAGTCACCATCTGCGCTACCCCCTAAAAGACCAAGGGAAAAAATAGTAAGTCTGAAATACTGGCACATGAGTGTGATAAAATCCAAATGCAAATAGGTGTCAATGACATGGCTGTAGGGGAGCCTGCTATTTGCAGGTCTCTGCATCTCTTCTGTATATTATTTCATGAATTATGTCCTCAACAGAGATTTCTCCTTGCAGATTTCCAGTCATGCCAGGGCTACTGAAGAATGTCCTTGTGCTAAAAATAGTACCTATTCTCTCCCATGCCCTCTGTCTCCTTTCAGCTTCCACTTCACATGATTCAGCTCCAAGAGAGAAGCACTGACCTCATCTCACCAGGAATATCAAACATCTCCACAGCTTTGATGAACATTTTGGTGAGAGTGGGCAAGGCAGAAATGTACACATCAGCTGTGTAGTCATGTGCTGGATGTGTCTGGATACATCCTGAGACTCTTGTGTTTGAAAGCAAAACTGATGTTTATCTCCTTCAGTATGCAAGCACAGAAAAGCACCTTTATTTTTTTTTTTCTGGGGACTCCAATAGCGTTTGGACCAGGTCCACAGAAAAGTCTATTCATTTTGCCATAGACCTAGAACTATATTGTGTTTATCATCATCATCACTTCTGCATATAACCAAGCTCAGGATGCTAGTGGGTTGCTTGTTCCACAGCATGGATTAATTGTCTCTGCCCAACAAACCCATACTTACCTTTGTATCCTGATTTGTGAATCAGGATTTTCCATCTTGACATTATTTGTGGCAGCAATGCCAAGTTTTAAAATACCTTCTGCATATAAAGTCTGTGTCCCCTTCATTCCCCAGGTCATAACACTGGGACTTCCTGGTAAACAAATTAGATCTACTGTGACACAGACAGAGTGAGCAGAACCAGGTTTTCACGCATCACTCTGTCGCACCACTTTTGTGGACAGGGAACTCGCTCAAACAAATCATGAGAGCAAGCCAAAGAGGGAAAACTGCAGGACCCCCAAGGGACCTTCACAGGTTGTGTTCAAGCTGATAGTGCAGGATGAATGTGAGAAAACAAGTCCTTGGGTAAGCTCGGTTCTCCTTTACAACCTGTTAATGACTATGTGTTTACCTGTCCTTGAGGAAAGAGCCTCTACTGTGGCTTATCAAACCCAGAGGGATTCCACTGTCCTCAGGGAGGTCTGGGTCAGAAGTTAAACTGAAAACTCCAAATGCACTATCTGTGTTTCATCACTTGACAGACTTCAGACTGGAATTGATGTTCAGTGTCCAGTGCTGTAATAGCAGGGAACTGCCTTTTTTATGAATTTCTGTTCTTTTAAGCCAATTCTACTGCATTTTTTTCTGCTTTGTTGCAAAGTTTGAGACAGTGCTACAGTGCTGTTGTCCTTACAGAAGGACATGCCAATGCCTGTTGTTAGTGTGTGTGTGTGTGTGCGTACGTGTTTAGGTCAGGTGACGGACAACTGTCTCCATTGATGCTACCTTACAGGGTCTTAGAGGAAGCAACACAGAGTGAACCACCAAAGCCAGCACCTTCAATACTAGTGAAGGGAATGGGTTAATCCTCAGACCATGGGATGTGGGCTTTCTGACGCAGCTGGCATCCCGGTGGAGGGGAAGATGAGGAACAGGCACTCCAACCCTGTACAGCCTGGGCAAGGTGAGGGGCTTGCTCTGAGAGCAATCCTAATTTCCTGGTCACTGAGAAGGCTGCAATCCACCAAACAGCAGGACTCTGTTGAGCGTTCTCCACTGAAAATATTCTGGTTTTCTCTATAAGGAAGTTTATTCTTGTATCTCCAAAGTGATGGGGAGTAATGTGGATTTCTCTTTCTGTGTGTTGTCACTCGCTCCTCATCTCAGCATGTCTTGCTGGTAACTTACCCACCCATTGCAATAAAGGAGCCTTGGTCTTTCACACCATGTTAAAGAAAATAATCAACAGAGTACTTAAACCAGGCTTGGCTTGACTGCAGATTTCATTTTAGTTCAGTAGTAAAAGGAAACCCTAGTAGTTCTACTTCCCCACAGCTAGCCTTGCTCAATGCCTAGTGTTAAGATAAATTATGTTCTTCAGTGTGTAGGATGAAATAAGAGTTGCTACCACAGCAGCACAAGTTTGTCAAGCACTACTTACATTAGGCACCAAACTTTTATTCCCATAGAAGGAAGGATTTTGAAAGTAGATAACCAAGCTGATCTTGGAGATATATCACTTGGGGCCATGATTCATGATCTATGTAGCCTCACTTAGTGCAAAGTATATCACTTGCTCTAACAGCCCTTAACAGGGACTTTGACAGAACTATTTTTTTTCTTCTGAATGATATATAATCAAATTCAGTTCTACAACTTCATTTTCAGTCATGTCTGTTCATTGTTCTTCTATTCCAAGTATTCCTTGGCATGGTTTAAGAACTACTGAAGTATTTAATAGCTGTTTAAAAGTAATAGCTACAACTACTTAGACTAGACATAAATAGAAGACGACTAAATGGGTCATTACCTTTACAAGAAAAGTGTTTATGGAGAAGGATTTAAGAGAAAGAGGGTAATAGATCCAACCACTCCATTATTCTCTGTGTTTTAAAGGAGAAAGCAGAGTGGGTCTGCAAAGCTAAGCATACAGGATAAGACTATTCCGAGTTTAATAAAAAGATTAAGGTGCTGTTAAAGAGAATTTGCAAGTTGCTCAGCCCTTGGAAAAGTCAAGCCACTTCTCGGGCTGCTTAGGTAGGGATTCTTGGCTCTAACATCCCAAGTACGATCAACATTTTGATTGTAATGCTTGGTCACTAAAAGATGCTAGTTGTGAACAAGAAAGCATGTATTTTCCATTCAGATGGAGAAAGGAGGAGGAAAGGTATAAGACAGAGTGTTTCTGTTCCCTTGAGGTCTATCCAAGATCTTAAGAAATCAATGGAAATCTTTCCATTGAGTTCACTGTGCTCTGGATCACATCCTTACAGAGCTCGCTTTGTTGTCAAGTCCATTCCTTCTTCCCCGCTCTGTTGCTCAATTTGCTTTCTGCTGTTAGGATCTTTTTCCCAAATATTAATAAATCTGTATAATCTTTGGCCTCTAGCTGAGTCTTTCTTCTATGGCACACACACTGTTGCACTATATGCGTGACTGCATGGTTGAGGGTTGCTCTGGAAATTACTCATAAAAATGAATTGCCTGGTAATACCACAATTGTCAATATGTGTAGGTTGCAGCATCCCCCCTGTGGCCCATTGTAGCAGATCATAAAACCTCATTTCCAGGAAAGTTTCAAAACTTTTATTTTCTAAGGAACATTAATTATCAGAGTCCAGATGACCTGTCTCATGTCTCCATCCACTTCCTCTCTTTTTTTCCTCATCAGATGTGGTAGTTTGAAGGCAACTGGCAACAGATCACATGTCAGGCTCCTGGTTTTATGCCGCAGTTTCATATCAATGTCAGCTGAAGTGTTTAAAAACAGCAAGACTCATAAGCCTAATGCCCAAACCAATGTCTGTATGTGACCATTTCTGCATTGTTAAACTTTTGTAACAACAGCTGATTTACAAGTCTGACACGTATGCAGATATAAGCTTTGGCATTCTACAGGCTTCCCAAGACGCAGGCCCTCCAGCGCTGCTTGTTGACCTGTCCTTCAAACACAGGGCTTTGAGGGATCATCACAATGGCCAGACCACTCTGGACCTACATGGTTGTGAAAACAGTAGTCAAGCCCCACAATCAGAGTTTACAGTGATGCATTTTTCACTGACAAATGACAATCTGTTGAAACCAGAACTTTTTGCAGGTACTTACCAGTTCTTATGAAGCTCTTACCTGGGAAAGGTTCTCATGCCCAGGATGAGACTTGAAACAGATCAAAGAGCAAGAAAACTATCTCCCCTCCCATATAATCATCCTATGATTAAGGCACTGACTGGTGGCACAGGAGTCCAGATTTCAAACTTCTGTTCTGCAAGATGCCTGAATGTCAGAATCCTGCATCTCACACAAGCTTTCTGGCCCCCAAACTACCAGCTATTCTGAAGAACAGCTTCCTCTGTCTCTCCTCTTGGACCTGTTTCACTCTGTATAAATAATTAAACATTAATTGGAACAAGGACTTGAACTTAGACTGCCCATTGGACTATTGCATTGGTCTTTCTCCAGGCCGGTGAATAGGTAACTATTTGTACAAACTTGGTAAGTTGCAGAGCAACAGAGGTAGCTGAAGGGGTCCCAAAAACTCAAGGAAAAAACCCAAAGACTTGTGGTAAAGTCACTTAGTAGACTACAAAACACCTATTTTTCAGTCCTTGACCTGAATATGGAAGAACTAGGACTACTAGCTGTTCTAAGGGAGGCTATGTCAAATCATCTCCAAAGGTCATGCTTCCATCACATTTTGAAAAGAGATAATATTTAAAAGTCATACTTTTTTTTTCCCTGAAGTGAAAAAAAAAAAGATTTCCTATAGCTACATGATTCTCTAACAAATCCTTCGTAGTAGGATGAAGGTGTTAAGCATCTTCAGCACCATGATAGCTTGATTTTTAAAGTTTCTGAAACCTCTGCCCCAGACATGAAGAAGGACCTCACTGTTCCAGTTCTAAGTGAAGTGATTTGTTCCTCTGACACTCTTCCCAGCTTTGCTGGCATTTTTCAGGTGAAGGCTTAAGCCTATTATTTACATACTATCTTCATATAAAAAAATATGACATTTAGTCATATTTAGTCATATAGAAAGATAAATGAAGACAATCAGAAAAGTTCAGTGATCAGTGTAAGATTACCATAAAAGACCATATAAAAGGTAGGACAAGAACTGGGGAGGTTAAGTCCTAATCCTCTTACCTAGCCTCTAATAACTTTAACATTTATGTTTGGTGGTCAAAAACATTTTTTTGAATTAGGAACTAAAAACCATGTTTTAGACAGATTCACTTCTCTATAAGGATTTGATATCAACAAGCTGGTATTCCTGTAGACTGTGCAAGGTTCTGCTTTTTCTTTAATGTCATATAATACTTCATTTTCATAAGCACATGCATAAATTCAGTTAAGAGTTAACCAACTAAAATATACAAATATGTGGGAGGTTTTATGAAGAACTACAACTTCAAAAGGAGTTGGTTTAGGAGTCATGACCTTATTTTTTGCAATAACTTATGCATCATGAACTTACGTAATTGTCAGCAGATAACATATCACACTCTCAGTTTTATGTCCTTGGTTTGACAACAGTGTCAATTGAAGTATTTGCTAACTGCAGAACTAATGGAGCCTCATAGCTGAAAATGTTTTCATTCCAAAGCTGATGTTTGTACCAAAACATTTCCCCTTTATTGTTCTTTTTTAACATTACTAAGTTCAGCATCAGAAATGGATAGGGTATACAGATAAATTTGAACATTAAAAAAATCCTTCTGAATACTATTTTTCCTAGCAAAATGGAAATATCTGAGAAATAAAAAAAATCTTTTTATAATTAAAATGTCATCAGAAAGCACAAAAGCACACACATGAAATGGTCTTGGAGCTCTAAATCTTTGCTATCTTTTGAGCGGGAGTCTATGTTAAGATAAATTATTGGGAAATGAGTGACTTGGATTTTAAAACACTTTGGGGTAGGTTTGAGTCTACTTCTTCATTTTCACAGAGAATGCATTAAGCAGCAGCCAAGAGGCAAGGCTAGACTGGTCCTCTATGTTGAAACTCGATACCTGTACCATCCACTGAAAAGGTCAGTCTTCTTGGGACACTGGGACCTTCATAAGCTACAGCAGAAAATGCATAAAGTAACAAGTCATTATACAAAAGGAAGGGGTTTAAAAGGAACCTTTGTGACTTAAGGTCTTAACATCCATTTAAACTCAATGGCAAAGTGTTTAATGAGGCTCTTTTTGAGTGATCTGAAGCTTAGAAGCGGGACTTGTTTGGGTTTTGGCTCTAAAATGTGTATTTTGTGGGGAGCCATTCTGTTTCAAGACACTTAATTCACAATAAAGTACAACGTAAAGAAGAGAATGGCTGCATTTTTTTTAATTTTAAGTTTTCTGCTTGACCAAATGACAAATGAATGGCAGGAAACAATCATATGCCATCAGTTTAGTAGCGCATTTGCTATTACATCTCATCTGAACCTGAATTCAAACTGATCTGAAGAGAACTAGTTATGTGTTTTGAAATCTGGCTAACAGTAGATTATCACCGGCAATGTTGTAGATTACTTAGTAGATGCCATTTTTGATTCAACTTTATTGAAAACTTTCAGTATCTGGGAGAGTAAATTGCCATCGGTGAAAGTCCGTGACATAGCTAAACTAGGAGAAGTTATAAATAGCAGCCGAGGAAGAGGAAAAAACGATATTGAACAGCAGGAGGAAGGACAGAAAATTAAAACCGGAAAAATTGAAACTGATATGCATAAGAAAAAGGGATACACATTCATCAGGTGGAAGAAATGCAAGGAGGTGCAGTACTGAAAGACACCACAAGTATAGCAAAAGGGACTGCGCTGTCACACAGCAAGAAAACAAAGCCCTTTGGAGCTGTCTATGCAAAGGTTGTCTATGCAAAAATGTCTATTACTCCAGAACAGATGTGGTGGTGCACTTTGGAATCATTTGGCTTGAAGAGAGGTCAGAAACCAACCAAATCCATTCCTGTTTCTCTATGCACGAACAACTATATCTATCTTATTCCCAAATTCTGTTTTGTTTAGCCTTTTCCCCAAAACCTCTCATCATGGATTTTATTCAACTTGCATAGTGCTTCACTGCCCTTATTTTTACAAACATTTTCCTGAGGTCTGACTCAGGTCTCTCTTGCTGCTATATAACATTGCATTAATCTCTGGACAACACACTCCCAGAAAGACCTGTATTGTATCTGCATTAGCATCTCAGTTCATCACTACTCATTATGCTCTGTTTCACACAACAGAGCATCCTCAGACTCACAGACTTCCAGAAAAAAACTAAATCTGAAAGTGCATTCCAGGAGTGCATCTAATGATCTCCAACCAGTACTTACATCCAGCTTGAGGGACCAGCCCAAAACTATTCCAGAACCTTAAGGCATGCATGACTGTGGATGTTAAGTCCTCAGCATGAACCATTTTACTCTACGGGTTCTGTTTTGTGTTCACCCCACACTCTTACGAGGCCACACTACTTGCTGAAGTAGACATAGCTGCTGGCAAACATTCACTGAAGAACAGCAAAAGCTGTGATGGGATGGAGGAACTGATTTGTTAGGAAAGAGCAGGCCAGATACACAAAGAAGGCAAAAGGAGTTTTATAGCCATCGTTTGCCCTGGTCCCTGTGACACAGAATAAATATGGTCATGCAGCTGCGCAGCCCCTTCTCTTGGGGTGATCAATACCCCAGGTTGGTCAGCTCAGGGACACAAAGGTGAATTGTAATAGCCAACAATTATACAGTCTTTGAGAATGTGAGTTTTTAATTTGGTATCTCAGAACATAGCCAAGGATAAGATGTAATTAAGATAAGAAAAAAAAAAAAAAAACACAATTTCAGAAAACAATGTACTGGCATGATGTCTTTTAAACAATGGAACAGTCTCCCAGACTATTCCCCGTAATGGATCCTATTTGCCTGGTGCTTTTATAGCCAGATTGGCAAATGCTAGAAAACAGCCTGCAGGATATAATCTTGCTTTGGCAAGGGATTGGGCTGGATGATCATTTCCATCTAAGCTTCCTCTCTATTCAGGCTAAAGTTTTGGAAGCAGCACCTCTTTCTTACTTTGTATTTGCTGTATGAAACCACGCATCAGCTGGAGCTCCTAGGTATAACACTTAGCCGCAACAAACGCTGGTTAGAGCTCTTGAGGTTGGATGCAAACCTCCTCTGAGATGACCGATATGCCTCTGGTGATTTGGGGACCCTCAGAACAAGCCTCTGATACTCACAGAAATGGATGTATGTCTGCAAATGTGTGAAAAGTCGGAGCCACTCTTCCCTTCGAGTTACCCAAGTTGACAAGAAGGAACCCAGCATTAGCACAAACACTGTCAGCACTGGTAACAGGTTACTTTGCCGGAGCGAATATTTCCTGCTAAAGAGCGGCATGCTGACACAGCGATGCAGCTTCTGGACTCAAACCAGCTTGTACCTTGTCAGTGTGCCGTGTGCTCAGAGGAAGTTTGCACCTGCTCTTAAGTGCCTTTAATTAATCTCTGTTAATAAGCAAAAAAAAAAAAAAAAAACAAAAACCCACCCAAACATAATAACAAAACAACTTCTCCCTTTTGACTCATTCCTGTACCTCATCTCTTTAATGCCCATCATCAGACTAACAGCACACTGAGGCACGAATCCCTTTTATTTAATGTCTAACACAAAATCAAGCACATTCACCCAACAAACGCAACAGAGTCCGAGAGAACTGCACTGCACTCGCAGTCAGCGGTGGAGAGTTTCGCTGGCTCTTTGGGGCCAGCTTATCCTATTAAAATTTCTGTAATGTTGATCATTCTTCTCTAAAAACTTGTGTCTTAAAAATGTCCCAGTTAAGCACCCATAAATGGAGTCATATAAGCCTTACAAGTCATTTTGAAAAATCACAGCTACATTCTTGAATGGAGAGGCCACATTTTTATTTCAGCAATATGGATGTAAATTAGAATCCCTCCTCCTCTCTTTCTCAAAATCAAAGAACAATGCTCTTTACAGGGCTATAGATTGTACCCCTTCAACACACATACAAGCACACTAAGACCAAGACCACAACAGCAAATGCAGAATTATTTATTGCCATGTGAAAGATAAGTACGCAGAACAGAGCAAATAGGAAAAAAATGGAAAATGGTTTTTAAAATTAAGGTTATAGAGCAGAAATAACAGGAGAAGCACTTGAACATACTGCTGCCCCAAGCGGGTGCGAATTTCAATGGAAAATAACTACCAAATGTTTCCAAAGCCAACCACAGAAATCAAATAAGATTCAACTTAAACTTAATTTATTCTGAAGATTTTGTTAGTATAGAGGCACACATGCATGTAGTATTCATGGTTATTTCTCAAAAATTAAACTCTTCTGGGCTCAAATTTGTGTAACACCAAAAAAGGGTTTTAAAAAGAGAAATCTCTCTATTCTGTGAAACAGTTTCTGGGAACTTTCCTGGAAATCCCAGAAAGACTAGCCAAAGAAAATTATCTATGGGGAATTGCGATTGTTGCAGCAAGTATGTGCTTATACTCTGATTCATTTAATTAAGCCCTTCGAGTGAATAATGGGATACAAAACAAGGGACATACTGAAGGAGACTAATCAATCTGTAACAAGATCACTCCGGTTATTAACTGTACATTATGCAAATGGAAATCCAGATCAGCAAAAAAGCCCTACTGCACTTACATATTACGATTTTTCAATAGAAGCTTTAAAGCAGCATTTGTCAATGGTGTTAATTTTAAATTCTATGACTAGTGACAACACTGCATACCACCCAAGATTTTAGCATGCTGGGAAAATCTCATTTCTCTTTTGAAGTTATATTTCAAAAAAACCCAATCATTTCTGAAGGATATTAATGGGGACAGAGTAAGACAAGAAACACACACAGTGAAAAAGTTAAAATAAAAAAATAGATGTATAACAGAAGTGTTAAACAACCAGATTATAAAGCTTGGGTGGCTATTCATTTCTATTTCACTTTAAATGAATAGTAATGTGTGAAAATTGTACTAAGAAAATAGAAACTGTTCTCTCGTAAGCAATACTGCTGTTTTCAAACAACAACTGCACTGTTAACACATTCATTTGTATTGTACTGTATTAGTAATAGTCAAAATTTGTTACGAACTTGTGGTTATTGACTGAAGTTCATTGATAGCCTCAGTGAATTCCGTTTGGACAAGCACATAAGACACTTAGCATCTATGGATCTGTGGCTATTAATGGAATTGTCTTCGAGTAGGTCTGCAGTTACATCTGGGTGAAGACTGGTCTCCAGTGGTCCACAAGCAGATGTACATCTACCCATGCTTATTATGGTACAGTTTGGAGGAATGCCACTTCGGAGAAATTGTATTAAATCATGGGAAGAATGTGTAACAGGAAGAAGTGCAGGACTCAAGGATGGAGGCTGAGATGCTGGTGAAGTTAGAAATGACGTTGACAACCTTTTAATGAAGTGCAGCGACACAGATGAAAAGAGAACCACATGCTTTACATTAGTTTCTGCAATTACTGTTGCGCCATTAATAACACAATTAAGGCATGCCAGCTTGGGCCAGGACTTCCAGCAGTCTTTTTAAAAATACGTTATCTCTCAGTATGGCCTTGAAATTTCCCTTAGCCAAACCTTGAGTGTCTCAGATTACTCACAGTTTCCCATGACATTTTGATGTTCAAGTTATGTATGATAACAGGTTGGATAAGATCAAACAGGCCAGCCGAACAAATTAAATGCACTTAATTTGTCCCACTAAAACAAAAAATACAAAAAACCCCACCATATTTTAAAGAGGAGAGTCGCATTTTGGGCACCTGCACACACATTTAGAGCACTACCCAGTTACAAATACAGCAAATTCTAGGGCAGTTTTACACAGCTCAACTAGAGCAGGAGAGGAAGTAAAGATTTGCACCCCACACCTCAATGCACATGGAGAGAAATGCTGCATTCGAACAACTTCTCCGTCTTACATGCAAGGAGTGACTTCACCCCCAACACACAACATACCTGAACTGGCAGAAAGCTGCTAGTAACCTCTTTAGTACTGTCCTCCTCACGTACTTCAGGACACAAATGCCCAGGCTGAACTCCAGCATTACATTGTTCAGCCCTCAAATGGAAAAAATCCATCTAGAATTAAAAAATGGTACATTGAAAAAACATACAAGTAAGTACTGAACTTTCCAGTCTTTACTTAGCAGAACAATTTCCTCACATCACCTTTACCAGAAAGTAAAGGCTGCAACATAATATATGGTGCTAAATTAAACCTTACACAAACATTACTGACGTGTACAGATGTACACTGCTTCAAGTGCTTACTCATTGTATGTAATTCAAGCAAATGGCAAGTTATTGGGGCCAAGGGCAAGCATTACAAGAGGATTTTTCAGCAATTCGAGCTGTGAATCAAAGGTGATGTATTGTTAAATTGAAAGTCTATACAAGAGGGCTGTGGTTATGGAATTTGATGGCAATGAGTACTGCACTGAATATAAATGTCACCTTATTTATCATCCCTTATTATTTTTAGAATGTTCATTGCAAGGAAATATACTTACGCAATTCTAAACTAGAAAGCTCTCTATAAGAGAAAGAAGTTTATTCCAGAACTTTATCCTTCAGAAAGAATATTTTTGGTTTCTACAGTTCCCACAGATGGGAAAAGAAGCACCTATTCAACTACAGCCTATAACGGTATTCATCATATCAGGTCATTTTGGGATACTTCCACGCAGGTGCTTAACAGATTACAGCTTGCTTTCCTAATGGAAAAATAATGCATCAAACACCAAGTAAAGTAAATCATTTTTACACATAGAACGGAGGATAAATATTTTAGAAAGTCCTTCTCTGACTGATTATAGCTTAGAAATGAGAAAAAGTTCCAAAAACCTTCAAAAGTGATTCATTAAATGATGGTGGCTGCATCACTGCCTCTTACTAACACATGCTGAAATTTGACCATCTCCTATCAAAGACCAAATGGCCAAAGTGATGGTGGCACCCACTAGTTAAGCAACATCTGTCCCAATTCCCCAGATGAGATACTGCTCACCAGAAACAGGACTGCTCAGTACAGGACCTGTTCCTGCTTTCTCAGTACACATGCTCTTCCAGCTTGGTTTCCTCTCTAAAATGGGGTCATACCCAGAGACCCTGCTAGGTCTAAGCTTGGGTGGTTCTTGATGAGAGGTTTTTATTTTATTTTATTACCACCAAAATATTCCCATTAAACCACACAGATCTAGGATCCGCCCCTTCTTGCTTCTTAATTGTCACCATGACAATGTCAACAGTTAAATCACCAGTACTGAACATATGTGAGATGTAGCCCAGTTTGTATCTCTTGGCGTTGTTACCTAGACTGCTTTCAGACGCACTGTTGCATTTGGTTTATATTTCTTAGGTTTTCTTCACAGTCATAAAGCTGGAGAGAGGGGTTGGGGATAAGACAGCCTTGTAGCAGAGAGGAGGGAGCAACATAATGCCCAGTTCTTTGGGTAACAGAATAAAACTGCCGTAAAGGCCAGCTCCAAGGCCACTGTTGAAAGGGACTGATGTCACGCCAAGAAGCAAGCGCTTGTCGCAGTATCGCTCTGGCATCTCACTCGAGAAAGAGGAGCATGTTTTATGGCAATAGCTAGGGTCATCTGGATAGAGGAAACACAGTTACAGCGGAGTTAAACAAGGGGGAATATTCCTAGCAATGGAAATCTAAACCTTTACTATTGTAACACCTTTAATATCATGATACACTCGGTATTAATTTGGTCTAAGAGTAACCATTTCATAAGTGTGGTTGCATTTTTAAGCAAAGCCTTTTGAATTCTTTTAAAAGATGTTTACAGTAGTTAAAGAAATATCACATTTTAAAGGTACTTTTCTAATTAAATTCTGGCAGAACCTTAGCTGGAAACACTACCAGCACTATTTTGATAGCAAAAGCTGTGACAGTTTACATCAGCTAAGGTTATCTGCTGTCTGCTGATTACCATGATCCAACATCTTTACAAGAATATGGTCAGCAGAGATGACAGAAAACTGGGGTGCAAAAATTGGGAATGAACTCATGAAATCTTTGAGTGTACAGAACAGGACTGGGCTATTTCACTGGAAGAACTGAATGACTTCAAGGACTGAAGCAGTACAAATAGGATGAAATCCAGAATTGCCTAGCTCAATTCCATGAAGCTGGCAGCAAAAAATATCACTATCAGCTGGGCACTTGCCAGCTGCACTTGGAGCAGAAAACTCTAAATGGTTCAGTCAAATTCAGGGTTAGCATGAGTCCCTAAAGAGAGGCAGGTGTGGTAAAGAAGTACGAGTCAAAAACACACGGGGTATTTCCAGCAGCGAGGGATGTGCCGGTCGTACGTCACTGGAATACTGTGTAAAATTTAGGTCACCCCTTTCAAGGACAGACACAGCTGTGCTCCATATGGAGGAGATCCACAGCCACAGCCCTGTCGCACGGCCCCCAGGCATGTGCCTGGGCTCCCATGTTTGCGTCTGGGAGATCCCGTGCCACGCACCGCATGAGCAGGAAATCCAGCCTGTGGGAAACGTGAGCGACGCAGATGGCCAGCGAGCGCACAGTCCACCCGATGCTCTCCGGTTGCTCTGGGCTCACCAAGGTGGGCTGACCCTGCGGCGCGTGGGCTGATACAACAGAGAGGCTCCGGAACTACTGTGCATAAACCTTTCATTTGTCCTTTGGGTTTCAGGTAGGTCCAAGCTGTATCGCACATCACCGATCAAACAACATAGCGCATGTAGGGTACGCCCAGCGTGTCCCTGACATGCCACACTCATTGCCCAGGTGTTCAGCTGTCAAGCTGCATCTGTGTTTGTCCGTGACTTCCAGACGTCAACCAGACTGATGAGAGTGATTGTGCTGAACCAGTGACCGTATGCTGTGCCAAGCAGTGCTAATGCAAGGAAAAGGAGGAGAGGGTAGAGCCGTCTCTTGTTCTCCAATTAATCTCTTCCTATATGATGCAGGAAAACGGACTTGACATGAAACAGGTGCAGAAGACTGCTTCTAGGAGGATCAGAGAAATGGAAAATCCATCTCATGAGAAGAGACTGTGAGCACATCTGAGGAAACAGGTGCAGACCGACGTGAGCCTCAGTTGGCCTCGTACCGGCCCAGAATCCATATAGACTGAATTAGCACGGTGCTAATGATGTCTCCAGCAGAACTCACACGCGCAGGCTTAGCATTACACTGCCATACCTCTATAGGCACCAAGAGAGGGCCAATTTGCATCCCAGCTCACTCGGATCGTTAGCAGAGAGCCCGAATCTGCCTGTCCCCATCGGTGCCGATACGCCCCACAAGAGTTTGGCTTTTGGCCCCAGTGGAGCAGTGCCCAAGGGGATAGTGCCCTGGATGATCTTAAAGGTCTTTTCCAAGCTGAACGATTCTATGATTCTTTAACACACGGGGCAAGGGGAGGCAGGGAAAGTGCCTCAGCAAAGAGACAATGCTGGCGCGTGAACAAATGGTGTAAATCCACCATAGATACATTTAAGCTGGAAGTATGAATAATTCTAGCCATTATAGCAGTGAGACCCTGGAAGAGCTCTCGCAAGTAATGGGGGCAAAAATGTCACCAATTTTCAGGAGATGCTTGACGTTTCTGAACAGATCCCTGTAACACAGAGGTGTCTGAAATACTCCTAGATGCCCTACAAGACCCCACCCTGAAAATCTCCGTTAGCTGTGAACTGCAAGCTGAAATCCAATTGAAATCAGAAATTTAATTAAAAGCAGCACTTCTGAGCCGGCTGCTGGCAGGCGTTACGCTGGTAAAAAGTGACATCTGCTTCATTGGCAGCGCAATGTCAACGGCTGCAAAAGAGGCCAAGGAATAGGCACGGGCCACCACTGCCCGAGGACCACCCCACCTTGAAGCAGGTATTTGTAAGAAAGGGCTTCAGAGGCTTTTATCTATGCTTTCATCAGCTGAGATACTTCCTACTTTAACTTACATTTTGCGGCTGTCTTCCATTTTTTTTGGCTCAGTGGGAGCATAGTGCCAATTAAAATTAGTTAAGAAAGAAAATGTCAGTTTTTCCAAATACAACATAATTGTTCTTAAAAAAATGTTCCCTCAATACCTAGTAAATCCAGGGTTTGTTTGCAATAAATATGCATTTCATAACTCTTTCGCTTTTCTACTAGTGGGCTTAGATCACTTTGATCTATTTTATTTGCTTATGTATTCCCCGCGTTGTATATGATTCCCATTTTTAAAAGAGCTTTTTAATACCTTTTCTAAAAAAGCACCATTTTCTTGTTTTAAGAAATTCAAACTCGGTTTCAGGTAAGAACTAGTAGCAAGGGATTAGCACTCTCACAAAATGGATTTTATTAAAATGTCAGAAATAAAAGCATAGTTGGATTCCGGGAAGCGGGTTTGCACATATGTTAATATTCAGAGGCAATTTGTGGCCCTTCTTAAATTAATTTTCACAGAGGATGGTAGACTGCTCCAGGTATCCACAATAATTCAGGCACGGAGAAGAGTGAATTGGAACCCAAAATTTAATATCTAAGTTTAAAGTAACCGTTTAATCGTTGGTTGGGTTTTTTCTGCCAGAGCTTCAGGTGGAAATGATGGGGCCTATGAAATGATGAGCTGTATCACATAGCAATGCTTGTCACAGTTTTTCCCTGTGAAGAGACTGTATTGCTTAGTCTAAGAATAACTTTAAAATTCACAGAAAGTAAGAACTGTTGAGCAGCTAAAAATAAAAAGTCATAGGAGGACACACTGTTAGGCATAAACATTAAGACCCTTCGAATCAACTTGAGCTGTTGAGCTAACCTAAACATTTTGGGTCAGATCCTGACGCCAGTGAATTCAAAATTATTTGTGGTGAGAACTAATGTTTCTCCTTTTATTTCTGTTTTCCTGCTAATGAGTATCAGATACAACATTGCAAGACTATTCTGTAAACAAAGTGCAAAATTAATCATTTTCAGAGGAACGTTTTACTCACAGTAGGCTGTGTAG
>NW_010525590.1:0-6414 GCF_000687285.1 Phaethon lepturus | reverse complement strand
GAAGGAATTAAGCCTAAGTAAATAAACAATGAAGGTAAATAAGAATACACAGAGAAAGTGAAAAGATCATCAGAAGATGCCGGTTAAAAAACTACTGGATATACGATAAAAGCAAAATATACCGCTTATCAGAAAAATTCTACAATTGAGTAAAATGCTGAGTATTCATCTGAGCATTAAATTATTTGCAGTTTCCTGCATAAAGGAAAAAATAGAACAGAAATTCAGGCCCTTGTTACTCCAAAGACCTTTTCTTCATCCAAGAGCAGAGAAGCTAGCAGGTTTACACAATTTTATGTCAATTAAAAGATTCCATATAAACAATGCGTACTTGTCCAAACTAACTGACTTCCACTTCCAATTCTTTCTGGGCAAAGTTTGAGAGAGCAATACTGCAATGCAATATAAAATAAGCAAATTGCATCTATTTTGGAACAAGTGAAGAATTACATGCAGTTCAGATAGATACATCAAAATCTTTCTATTTGGCTGCAGAAGCCTATTATCAGGATGTGTCGAACCTGTCCAGAAACATCTTTCTACTATGGACAAACAAGCCACGCATTAAATTAGGAGATTAAGACATGTATTCCTTCCAGTTCTTATGTATGTTTGTCGTTAATCCAAAACAACATTGCCAAACCCCGACCACAGCAATAGTAAAAATAAATACCAAAGGTCTGGGAAGAGAAATCCTGAGGTCACAAAGAGAAGGTAACTTCAAGGGAGTATCCTGGAAATTAAGACTTATAAATCATCATGGGCTGAAAGACACAAATTTCAGCAATTGCATAATGCCATTTTGCATGGCTAAAAATAATAAGAGTCATGGGGCAAATGCCAGGAAAAAAAAATCACTGGAAAACTTCAGAAACATTTATGTTCAAAGGAAAGGCTTGAAGCAAGTGAGTTATTTGATGAGAGCCTAAGTGCACAGCGATGGTGCCTTCTAGCCTCCTGTTTGGCACACCACTTGCTTTGAACGGGTCATGCTTAAAGCGATCATTTACACAAAACCAGACCACATTATGTATCTAATATACATTTTAGTGATGTTGGGGATAAAAGGTCATTAGATTAATTATCTCCATTCTATATTCAAAAGCGCGCTGATACTCCTGCCTTTCCGGGTAAACCCCCCCATTCTTGCTAAAGTATTTGTTCCACCACTCTACAGCTTATTCAAAACCTTTAAACCGCTGCTGGGGAAAACCATTATATTGTAGAAAATGAGGGTCTTCCTGAAAAAGATTATCCTAGACACGATCCCTAAAGGTTTTTCTTGAATAAATGTTTTTTAAACGCTATTTTCCTGCCTTCCCCTCTGAGTCCGTTACAGATTGAAAATTCAGATGTGTGTATTGGTTCAGGCAGGGCACATGCGATCCCCTGAAAACCTGAGAATTATTAAATGGTATTATTTTTAAATCCTTTATATTTTAGTGCACTTGCTAAGGACAGTGAAACGATGGAAACCGCACCCTGAGTCTTCAGCCCTCCTTTTGTCTGTTATCATGCCACACGGCTTGGGCAAAATTCTGATCACAAGGAAGGTGCCGGGAGTTTTGCCGCCCACGGCTTTCACCACACAAACCTCAGGGCTCTGAGAATCAGCCTGCGACGAAGACTGAGACTTCCCCACGGCGAGGGAGCTCCAAGGGGTGGTGTTTCCCTTACCTCAACAAAGCCTGGACCCAGTCTGTCAAGCCAGAAGCATCCCTTAACATTTTGAGAAAACACCCCTGCTGTGCTGCCATTCAAAAGATGAAAAACTAACCTTAGTTATCAGCCCGCTGTTATCATCTTTCTAAACAGTGCTTGTGTATTGAAATTTGATGTCATATGCAGAAACACACTGTTATAAGACGCCGCACGTGGTGAGTTTTGTTACAATCTTCTTAGAGGAGATTTAGACTCAAGAAAATTGCATCTCCTCATCCTCCTCTGCATCACACCTGAAACTGGTATAAACAAAGAAATGGAAGAAGTGTTTTCTCTTTCTGCCAAGGACTTCATCTGTATTCAATGTGTATAAAGTTGCCGCTTAAGTATAACTCTACGGGGTTCCACTTCTGGACGGGGCTGTTGTCTTTGCTGCAGAGCAAAGCATTCAGATGACTGTAATTATCCTGTACTACCAGGGGGTCCAGCCTGAGCTCTTGAGCCACAGCAGCTTCTGAGCAGTTTGCTTGATGGGTAGCAGAGATGTGCTTGGCACGGGAGTTTCTGGATAATCTGATTTCCTACTGCTGGAGGAAGTGTGTTAGCAGCTGCTGCTGAAGCTGACATTGCTGGCTCACCCCAGAAGCCGGCTGCGTGCCCCATTTGGCTCCATTGCCCAGCAGGACCTTGTGGCAGCCACTGTCATCTCCTGTACATCTCCTATACCCCTCCACGACACAAGAGGGAAAGACTACGTACGTCTTCCTTGCAGGGAAGCTCGTTCAGGAAATTCCTGCTCTTAAAGCATTGCCAGTATGCAGTCCCACCCAGGGGCAGTTTGATAATATTGCTAAGGCGGTCTGATGGGGTGGTCCTGTTACCCCTGCCGCGGCCGCACGCTGTGGCCATTTCTCTTGTGCTTTCTCTGCATCGCGCATGTGATCGTTTCCTTTTGTCATGAGCCAGTTTAGGGAACTGACCTGTCAGGAGATAACTCATTTTTCTAAAGCCAAGGCTTTCTGCCCCCTTAGTCCCCGAACCAGGTCACCACAGGTCACCGCAGGATCGCACAAGACACAGTGCAAGCAGAAGTGAGGAAGGGTTTCATGGGGTGGAAAATTGCACCTTTTGGCATTCATCAAATTGCACCATAAGTTGTGCTATTACACACTATTTTAGGGGTCCTAAAGTAAACCCAGTCACCAAAGTCATCTGGGTTTACAAACAGAAGCCTTTAATCCAGAACCTTTCGGTTATCTAGTTTCTACCACGGCCTGACAGGCTGCGAGCACAACCGGGGCACTAGCGAGCAGCAGCGTGGACGGAGGCAGGTGCAGAAACCCATTAACACATCAGGGGAACTGTACACGTGGTCACGCTGCAAAGCTCACAGGCTGAAGAAAATGTTGGTTTCCGCTTACTCAGGGCGAGATCCGAGCGTTGCTCTAACAGACCTGTAGCTGTGGAATCCGTCCTCCCTCCAAATTAAACAAGTCCTTCCCAGTTCAACCTGGAGCCAGCAAGAAGTGGGGAAAAGAAAAGTAAAAGCTTCAGTGCAGGGAACGCCTTCGTCATATATGACATACTTCATGTATTTGAAGGTGAGAATGCCAGGGTGGGGTAGGAGAGTCAAATTCCACTACTGATTTTACAGACCAATCTGCAGTATGGCACCTTTTTTTTTTCAGTTCTCAAAGCTACTCAAAGCACTGGCTAGGTGCTTGACTTTTTCTGAGTCATATATACATTTAAAAAAAAAAACAAACAAAACACAACAAACCAAACACGAGGGAGGAAAAGAAAAACAGGTGTCATCTAAAAGCAGTGAAAGATTAAGAGGGATGTAGGTCCAGAGACAGCCAGAGCCATGCACATACTCCAGCTTACGGTAACTTTTTTCCAGAGGTGTCACCAAGAGCAAACAGCTGCAAATGGAGTTTATCCACCTCTGATTTCAGCAATATAACATTTACGCACTTCATACACATACCAGACAGGTGAGCAATTTACCACTGCGCTACTGCACCTCTCCGTAGCCACTGGGTAGCCGCTTACATGAGATGAAATTGTCCAGCTCTTATTTCAGGGCCGGATCCAAACTTCAGCAAAGTCTTTTTTGTTCCCTTCACATAAAGTTCTGCTTTAACACATTAACGACATGTAACTCAGATGACATGAGAGGTGGAACTCTTCCAAAACACATTTAGTTTCCTGTCAAAAGTATTGCGTGCCTTTGCGCAGGAAATTATAAAATAGAAAATAAACATGTAAATATACCATTTCAACACATCCTCTACATCAAAGCAGACCTGATGTTTTTAATTTTAGCTTTTTGAGGTTTTGTTTTTATAAGTTGCCGAATTTATTTGCTAGCTCCTGTTTATGAAAAGAACTTTGAGTTATAAATTGCATTTATCAAATGAAGAAAAACTACAGCTATAAAGTTCTCAAACAAGGAAATAATGTGAACCCTGTATGTGCTCCCATGCGGACACACACACACAAACTTATATATATTTAAGTTAGTGACTGCTGAACCACAGACCACAGCAGAAGAGTAAAAACCACCCATAACCAGATGTGCCACTGTAAATCTCATATTTTAAGATATATTCTATGAACTCAGTGCACAGGAAGACACCAGTTCCCACGCTATTTGTAGCAGCGATATGGATTCCTAGAAAGACCGATTACCTTCACATACCTAAAAATTATCCAAGATCCGTCTGGGAGGTACAACCCTTGTAAAGCAGAGAGAGGGTTTACCGGAGTGAAAACACATGATTTTGAAAACGGTCCAGCATGACACAGAAGTGAGAACAGCAGCGACACGTCACTTCAAACCTCCCGAGAACCAAAGGGCTGCAGAAGGAATTCCACCCTTTCCCACGGAGTTTTGTATAAATACACATGAGCACCGTACTTTGACTGAACACATCGGTGTGTGGCTTTTAGAGCCGTGCAAAGCCACTGTTTCGCTATGAATCAGTGGCCTCGGGTTATATTTGAATTTTCCTACGGCCAGAAAGTGTAGCAGTGGGCCAGTTTGCCCAGTTTGCTGGAGCAAAATGCTTTGGTTCTCTGCTCTATCCACAGCTGAATAGGAATTCCCAATTCAAAAGTTTCCTTCAAACTATAAAAATAAAGCAAAGTTGTTTCCAGGGAATGGAGAAAAAGCCATTTCCAAAGTCCCTATTCAGCTACAAATATGCTATGTAAGACCAAATACTTTTTTTACTTTGGAATATCTCTCACTGATCTAGTAGAGCAAAGTTTGTTGATACTCAGGGTTGCAAACCCATCTGTTTACTCAGGCTTTTGTCTGTCAGCATAGTTTGAAGAGGTCGCTTTGAGAGATCAATTTTTTTTCCTGGGGGTTTCTTCAGAGCTACCACAATTTGTTATTGCGTCTGTTTAGAGGCTTTAATTTGTGGTTTTCAAGATTGCATAACTGCACAGAGAGGTGGTGAGAGGCCCACATGAAGAGTTCAAAATAAGTTTGACAATATAGTAAATATCTAGTCAGTAATTTTCCCTGGACTGAGCACCATGGAATGCCAAAAAAGTTATTACTTAGGCTAGTGTATGAACGTGGCTTTATGAGGACTGGAGCATACATTTCCATTCAGATGCTAAAATGCTGAATTCCCTTCACTTGCTGTTGACACCAACTAAAAGACGATGCACCAGGGGGCTGCAAACCAAGGCGCCTGATTAGATCGCTCTAAAACAGCCTATTCGGAACCAGATAAAGAAAAAATAAAATGAGATTTTAATTTTGTCTTTTATTCAGAGTTCTGGTAATGAGTTACGTAAAAATGAAGTAAGCCGCCTAGAGTCCCATGAGGAGGCTCAGCATTAATTTTTCCGTTTTGCAGATGTTCGATGGGAGGCACGGAGACGTGCACAGTCACATTTGGAGAAGTGCAGGCTGCACCCGGGGGGAGCTGCAGATCCTCGGGGTCTCCGGGATTCTGCAGCCCGAGACCTGGCGTCGGCCGCAGGCAGCAGCGGGGTGCTCAGGATCCATACGCACATTGAATGCTTGGGTCGTGCGTCCCCGAAGTCAGCACGGCGGGCGCCTGGGTGAGCAGCAGCTGCAGCAGCTCGGGGATGCATGAGTCGCATTTGCATAGCAGAGGGCAGTGTTCAGCGTTTTGGACAACACTAATACCCCTTTCTGAAGAAGCTGGCGAGGAAATGATGTGCACGCTGCAAGCTGGGAACCCTGCATCAGCAGAGTGGCAAGGCTGTGAGCAGAGCTGGCATATTTTGTCTAGGGCTGTGTCTATATACTAAACTCGATTTAAGCTCCGTACATCTGGGACAAGTCTCCATCTAGTCCAGCAAGAAGGAATTTAGGGGCCATAAATCCCTCCTGACTGGGAGAAGACTGCAGGTAGCCAGTCTTTGCTCAGCTCCACATACTGCAAGCACTTTGCTACTGATGCACAGCCCAGCCAACCCCAAACCAGCCCTTGCCTGTCTGCTCTGTGGACAGCACATAGGTCTACCTGACTTGTCCATGAGGTGACACTTCACCCACATCTGTTTAAGGACTTTGCTAGACCTGCTCACATGAGACACTTGTGTTTCTACTTCACTTGACAACAGAAAAAAACAAATACCGCTGCCGCCTCCGGGGTCCCCGTAAGCGAGCGCCCGCCCTGCCTTACAGCTCTCCCGGGCGCAGCAGGGCCCTCGGCAAACAGGGGGACATCGCGAAGGCAGCGCTCCCCCACCGCCTCCACC
>NW_010525589.1:0-57542 GCF_000687285.1 Phaethon lepturus | reverse complement strand
CTCCAGTCATCTGGGACCTCCCCTGTTAACTCAGGGTATTCTTGATTGATGAAATCCATACTTGTGAAGGGGAAACAATCTGATATGGTCTGTTCTTCATACATTAAAATGACCATATGTGTGGAACTGATCTGGGATGCTGGAAACACTTGATGGAGCCCAGCCTTTTAAAAAGTGAGCAGCAGGAAGTGGTGTGCTTTTTCAGGCTCTTATACCGGCTCTTGTTTTGCAGTAACGCGCAACACTTCTTCCCTTTAAGTTTTTTTTCTTGGTTTCTCTAATATTCACTAAGGCAACTCTGTAACTGGCACGATTTCTAGATGGAGCTGGACTTTAAGGGCAATTGCTGTTCCTGAGTATCTCTGAGAACCAGGACACTTAGGTAGTTCGATAATGCTTAATGTTAAGGCTAATATTAAGATTGAAAAACTTGGGTTACAGTCTTTTGGAGTTCTTCAGATTGAGAATTATATTCCCTAGGCTTCCTGAACATAGGAACCGCGGGTCATAAAAATACCGTCTGCTGGGACAAAGAGACAGCCTACATAATTTCTGAGAAGATGGTACAGCTACTGCCAGTACTGCAACTGTGTTTTACACTGTGTAATACGTTGCAATTAAGGATATGTGCTTGAAAATGCTGTATAGCCTCCTGGGGGCTTTTCCACATGCAGGATAAGAGACAGCTTTTACATACAATTACAGAAAGTTTTTCACTTAAAGTGGTTTTGGAGACTTCTGCTTCTGGAGCTGAAAGAGATCAGAATTACATTCGTTATATGTTCTTGACACCAATTTTATGTACCCCTACTTTGATGCTTAAAAATGTAAACGTAAGTACAGCAACAGAAATAAATCACACAGGAAGGTACTATTCATACTGGGGAAAAATATGCATGCAGTGACACTCAGGATAATATTGTTTCTGAAGATTGTGTCCTCATTTGTAACAACAGCGTCACATGCTTATTAATCTAACAATACTTGTAAGGACTGTAGTGGCAGAGCACTTTGACACTCAAAGCTTTGTCTGTCTGGGACATACTGCTCCACAAAAAGAAAATGTAAACCACTTTTATGACATAGCGGGAGGAGTCAGTGTGAGACAGCACCTTTCGCTTCCAAAACACTTCATAAACAATAACAGGCACTGTAAATATCACTACCCCCATTTTTATAGATGAAGAGTATATAATTTACTTTCACACTGTCATGAGTCGTTCTGAGCAATTTCAGGACTGCTCAGTTTCAATTTCTGTACTCTAGACAAAAATAACATGGTGATGAACAGACTAATATTACAGCCTCTTGAATATAATTATTTCAAGCTACAGTCTACTTACATTGGACAATGAGAGTTATGAGTGTAGAAAAAACTGAGAAGGTAAGACAGCACATGTAATAAGTGATATCAATGCACATGTAAAACCAAGAGAGGATGAATTAGATGTGTAAATTATTTGTTCTTTATCAGAAGCTTTAGATTTCATACTTACAATTTTAGTTATTTAATCCAGTTGTTTAGAGCTATGGTTGTACAAACTTTTGCATTTAACTTCATATTTATTTAGTCAATTATAATTAAAAACAATTACTTGCATGAGGCATATAGCATTTTTAATCTAGTGCCAGTAATAAGATTACTGCCTTAATAAAAATGCACGGATGATATCACAGCACAAAAAACTGACTCCTACAAAAGAGGTTAATAGCTTGCTTTATTATTTTTTGGCACGTATATGCATGATCTTTAACCTCATTGTCTTTCCAGAACATGGTCAATGTATCCTGCACTTCAATACACTTCTTATGTTAAAAAGCTAGAAAACCAGGAACATATGTATGCAATCATTTTGTTTGGTAGTTATTTCAGGTTTTCTAATAATGTATTGTGCAAGCACTATTAGTTGAATAGAAAATATTAGTAAATCTAATATTAGATGAACTTACTGAACTAGCCAAACACGTAACAGCTAGATTACAAAGTCTATATGATACAATATCTGTTACTATTTTTTTCCAGATCGGTGGAAATTACAGTAATGTAAAGTTCCTCTTGAAAAATCTATTGACTTTACTTGCTTGATTCCAGGCCACTTCTATGCCATTATTCGTAGGGTAATTTCCAAAAGTTGAGTTAAGGCTTGGTTGGAAGTGGGGATACTCTCCTTTATCTGGATTTGTTAAGATTAAACTACTTTATTTTTAGAATTTTTAGAATTTTGGTAGATTTCAGATGAATGTTTTACTGCAATACCAAGATGACTGTGTACTTTGAGTGCAAAAACAAATGGCTGAAAAAGTCTGTTGAGCATAATTAAGTATTTTGCTGGGTAAGTGGAGCACTTCATAAGCAGGAAAAGCTGTGGGTGATTTCATTTAGCCACATTTAGAATTCGTTACAGGTTCACTTTAAAAGACCAGCTCTTCGATAACAGTTCTGTCTTCATTCCGGGTCTCAAATCCCTTTTAACAAAGGTGCAATACCTGTCATGGCTTGATGAGAAAAGAAAAAGTTTTAACATGACCTCTTGACATGGCTACAAATAATGGGATGTTTTATTCTTTGAAAGGTTTTTTTCTTACATCTAGATTAGAATAAAGTGTGTAAGGAGACTACACTTTAGCATGATGAGGTCTAAAGGTTTTAGTGACATTAGTGTTGGAAGCCCACATAAGTAATCACACTAAAAGTTAATCATTCAGGTCACGTTGCTTTTTGATATACCAGACAAAGAAAAGAAAGCTTCAAAGACTTTCAGGAGTTTTAGGAAGACTTACGGGTGCCATTTTTATAGCTATCTTCACATTCAAGCTACCCAAACTGATCATTCAAAAAGAAACTGCAAAAGAAAAAGGAAAATGATCAAAAGCAGTACTTACACTCTTAGACATTGTCCTGGTTTCAGCTGGGATAGAGTTAATTTTCTTCACAGAAGCTATTGGGAGGCTGTGTTTTGGATTTGGGATGAATAAATGTTGATAAGATGTTGATGTTTTGGGTTGTTGCTAAGCAGTCAAGGACAGTCCATCATTTCATGCTGACCTGCCAGCGAGAAGACTGGGGGTACACAGGGAGCTGGGAGGGGACACAGCTGGGACAGCTGACCCAGGCTGGCCAAAGGGATATTCCATACCATATAATGTCATACTCAGTCTATAAAGCTGGGACCAAGAAGAAGGGAGGGGTGGAGGGACGTTCGGAGTGATGGCATCTGTCTTCCCAAGTAACCATTACGCGTGATGGAGCCTTGCTTCCCTGGGAGATGTCTGAACACCTGCCTGCCCCTGGGGAGTGGTGAATGAATTCCTTGTTTTGCTCTGCTTGCATGCGCGGCTTTTGCTTTATCTATTAAACTGTCTTTATCTCAAACCATGAGTTTTCTCACTTTTACTTTTCTGATTCTCTCCTCCATCCCACCATGGGGGAGTGAGCGAGTGGCTGTGTGGAGCTTAGTTGCTGGCTGGGGTTAAACCACGATAAACATATAATAACCTTGATTGTTTCATGAATGAAGTTTTAATTATAATTCTTTTAAATTTTCTGGCATGTGGATGGTAGAGAGTGAGAGTGAGCAAAAGAGCCAGGAAATGTGATTCACTGTAACTAATGAACAATTCTTTGAATATTTAGATCTAAAGTTTATTGTAAGTTTGTTTTTCCTGTGTTTCTGCCAGTCTGATACAATTGTTTTCATTTAAATAGAAAGCTTTAAGGTAAAGATTATTATAAAATTCCACTAAAACTTTGAACCGTATCACAAATATATGCATGTGTTATATATGAAATATTCCATTAATACTGAAGAAGATTGTTTTCAAGACAGGTTTTTGTATCTCTAGAGAAGCTTTATAATAACCATAATTAATGTATAGCAAGTTATAAGAAAGTTTGCAGTAGCCCTTCAGGTTTTCACTCTGGATATATGATAATGAACTTGAAATACCTGGTAAGAATACAGGATTTACATGTTAGTCTACAGTAGAATGTAGAAGCTGACACAGCTGACCAGATCAGTAATCTGTCCACCCAAATCACTGGCCTATGTCAATGGCGTCCAGAGCCACGAGGTCCATGCAGATACTAAATAAATCTCTGCTGCATTTTGGAAATTCTCCTGCTTCCTGAGATATCCCTGCAAAATTACTGCAAGAATGCTCCTGTAGGCAAGGAATATGGATAAATGCAAATATGGCCATCAGCCTGGCAATGTAGAGACAGCCATTGTACTATAATAGAATACACACTAAGTAGACACCAATTTTGTTTTTGTTTTTTGTGGGGAAACTTGTCTGCAGTACACATTCTGCATTTGCATGGGTAAGGCTCCATATGACAGCTATAGCCCTAACTTGAGCCCCAGGTAAGATTTTAAAATATCGGTAAAAGCCTGCGGCCTGACATACTAGTTTATGGTATTAGACTATAAATATATCTATATATACTATTACAGACATATTTTTACTTCTTTCACCTGTGCTTTAAGCCAACATGATACTAGCCAGCTCTCAGCTGAAGGCACCATGCTTGGAATAATATGGCAAGCCTTGCTCAGAGCAAAGTGTGTGGTTTCTGGACGAGATCTTACTTGCATCCAGTCAGCTCTGAGTACAAGCAGAACAAGGTCAGGGCTGTCTGCAAAAGATCCGATACAACCTGAAATGAGGCAAATTACAAGCTCTTCACTAAAAAATTGAACAATGGTTAACTCCCCAGGTTTGGGAACAAGAATAAGACCAAACTGTGTTTGAGAAACAGTAACCCGAAGCCAGTATTTTCTCATAATTGTGGAAAAGCCTGTATGTAGGTCCAGTGCTGCATCCTACTGTGTGAATACACCAGAGATATAATTGAGGGTGATGAACAGACTTTGAGAAACATGGGTTTTGAATTATTTTTAAATTTTTTAGGCATCCCAATTGTTTTCATGTGGGAGATCTTTTTGGGCAGCAATATGGAATCAATATATATCTGTCTTTTTGTGCATGTGCAATGTATCCATGTAGTTGTACTTCTGTATGCCTATATTTGTTCTTATTCATAGATGTTCTAGCAGAAAAATAACGAATGCACTAGAATAACAGAGGGGAAGTTAACATAGACACTGGAGGCAGAAGGCAGAATGCTTTTAAGAGTGTCAGGTGAAGGTAAATCTAACTGCCTGATGTAAATATTGACTAATAGTCCATCATTTGTTTTTCAGTGTTCATACTTGCATCATTCATCAGATATTCTCTTACTGCAGGCAGAAATCCTGCGGGAAGAAACCCTGAAACCCTTATACTTTAGCCCAGCAAAACTGTCAGAGAGATCAATTATTCCTGAGTGGATTCAGAGGAGCAAAACATGCTTGTTTTCTGTTGTTTTCCACAAATTCCATAGGATATTAATATGCTGAATGCAGATTTCGGGCACGATTAGCTCTTGCTGTGCAGCAGAGAGGGTTAGCCTCTTTGATGCCCAAGGCCTCATCTCTTCACGCCTCTCTCCTCTCCACACTGCATTAGCTGACGGAAGGGGAAGGGAGAATCTCTGTGACTAACGTGCTGATTTGGTTGTTTTCTCCCAAAGCAAGGCAGCCACCAAGGACTGAATTCTCCTTCTCTGAGTCTCAAGATTCAGACTGCTGTGCTCCTGCGGCAATACAACTACACGCTGCTGGCTATTCAGGGCTCATCGTAAATTGACAGTCTCGCCCTGAAAAGATCCTGGATTTTCCTAAAGTGAGAAAAATACTGTTGGAGAGAAAAGGGCCACATTTCAAAGTGCTGTAAATAACTTGGCTCTGTTAAACTCGGTGGAATTTGACTGCTAACACCAGTTCAGGATTTTGATAATATTTTGGCAGAAACAAGCCTTGAGGTTCAGCCATAGTGAGTTCATTGTTACTGTTATTTTCTCTCTAGCTTTCACAGCAGGGAGAAATGAAATGAGTGTGAAATCTTGTTAGCTATCTGAGGACCATCTGTATTTTCTTAATGAATGCTGCACTTCTCTTGGAACCATGAAATATGCAATATAGTATGTTGATTCTAAAACAAATTGTGCAGAATTTAAACTTTACATATACACTGAACCTTCCTTTATTTAGCAGATTCTCCTGTGAAATCTACCAATGTGATATTAATCATCTAACAGCTGCTACCAGAAAGAGCTCCTAGAAGGCTTGGCTTAATGTCTAGCATTGGAGTAATTACTTAATGGCTATAGGCACTTGATTCTATCCAGTAAGGAATTCTGAATTTTAGCTCATTACTTTTTATGATGACTATGTCCTTTAGTGTAAACCTTTCATTGGTTGTAAGCAGCCTATCCATACTAAGCTATAAAACACAAGGATGGGGGAGGAAGAATTATATGTGCAGCCTACCAGAAACCCTCTGAAATCCTTTGAGGAAACCTTCAAATAGTACCAAATGTTAATGCAGAATAGCAGTAAAATATTCAGCTGAGTTTCACAAATGAAGATGGGTATTTCATAAGCATCCCAGAAGACCTATGAAATGTCAAAGCATATAAACCATTAAGTATTAGGCTGCTTAGATTCTGAATTCAGAATTGGCATGATTTAATTTTGCATTATCATTAACACAATTATGCAATACATTGAGGTTTCACAGAACCTTTTAAAAACCAAAATGGCATGAAATGTGGTTGGGTGTAAGAGACAGGTTGTGCCAGAGAATCTCCACTGTTCTTACCAAAATAATTGACACTTCATTATGTGAATATTGTGGGATCTGGGACAGGTTTGCAGTTCCTAAGCAGGTGCACATCCAAGCCATAACCTCACTCCCTGTTGGAAAAGGAGACAGGCATGAACCACCCCTATACAGCTGCCTGACCCTGGCTTCCATGAAAAGAAATTTTGTACTGCTGAGTGGAAGAAGACCCATGGTGGACTTTCCCACATCCTCCAATTTGGACAATGTGGGGTCAGGGCTGAGAAAGGTGCCACAAAAGGTATCTGCACTGTGAGCTAGGTGGCCAGGTAGACAAAGAACTTTTTGATAAGTCCAATTAAATGCTTTGCTATACGTACCTAACACTTGCTTGACCTAGTCCATTCATTACTTGAAGAAATAGGATAGAACAGTTTGGCTTTATAATCTATAAATTGCTGAGTTTATAAAAAACCACCAGCTATAAATCATGTATGGGAAAAGAAAACTTATAAAATAAGGATTATAATAAAAACTGTCAGGGACCATTAACTTTAGGCATTGTTACTGCTCTATGAATATTGCAATTAAGCATCTGCTTATCTTTCAAACATTAAATGGTCCCAAATTAAATTAACTAACTGCTTGCATATACAGCATTAAGTCTGAGTGTAAAATGTTTGCCAAAGACAGCACCACAGTGGTTAATGTAGACAGCTGCTTTTGGTTATAAGTTTTTCTTACATGATTAATTGAAATTTTTCCTATTAATTTTTATTCCCGGACATGAGACCATGCCTTGGGGAAACTGCCACATCTGCACCTAAATAAGTGGAAGGTGTGGGCATCCTACAATATCTGGGTGTAACAGAACATTTAATTCCTGACGAGAACTTACCATTTGATCCTTGAGAAGCAGAGGTCCAGCTGAGGAAGCTCCACAGCGATGTTCCTGTATTAAAGCATCACAGAGAATGAAAAAGGAAAGGAGCCAGGGGTTCCCTACTTAGCTGTTTGACACCGATAATCAACAAAGCAGTAAACAAAACTACAGCAAGAAATAAACAGTGTGTGCTTACCCTTATTTGCCTTTTTTGCCATAGACTCTTTTTTGTGGAACTAAAGACTCTTTCCTACAAATAGTGTTCATTTGAGAGTTTTATTGTAATGGCAAATAGAAAGTAGATGTATATAAGGATTTTTGGACTGAGATGGGTTTGGGGGACTCCTAAATTTTGTATTTTTCAAGAAAAACCTTTATATGTGCTTGCACAATGAAGTATATGTTAAGTATTGACTTGTGTGATACCTGCATTCCACAAAGCAAGCTGATGTGTTTTGGAAACGTAGGTGAAGAATTTGGATATATTCAAATGAACTGCTACATTTGTTAATTACAACTGTTGAACTCTCTGCTTGGGCTGTGTGAATAATTGATTTTTTGGTTCAGTAACCAAACTGAAAAATTAAAAGTTAGGAAAAAACAAGGAGGAAAAGAAGATGCATGTGGTTTTAACCAAACTGAGCACGTTTTCATGTTTCTCACTGAAAAACAAATCAATGCAAAATTTGCATCTGATGCCAAGTGAGAGATTTAGTTGCCTAGTTGGGTCACATTTGGCAAAAACAAATCAGTGGAAATGCCAGGTAAGAATTAGGCACTAGGTAAAAGCTCTGTGTGGTGTGGAGGCATTCCTTTTACTGAATACAGTGGTCTGTTCCTCTTCACCATGATGAAATGGGACTGGGAGCAGGGAGGGGAGAAAGAAGCATCTCATATTTGAGTGGGCAACTTCCCTCACTGCCTAGCAGTTCCTCCTCCTTTTCCTTCTCCTTCGGGCTGTTTGGCCTTGAAATTCTCCATCACAGAAGTCCCTCACAGAGCCAAGGAGTGCATGAAAATCAGACAGAAAGCTTCAGATCCCCTGCCACACAGGATGCAGCTCACACCGTTTCAGAAAAGATGTATTTGAGGACAAAGGGATGAACTTTTGTCAGGGAATGGAGATGAAAAGAGTGGGCAAGAGGAGTCTGTGAACGACTTGGTGTTTGGTGAGCTGAAAGGTTGTGTGAGAACATGCACTTTAGAGATAGGATTCTGCCTCACTTCTGTGCCCATCATCTCCAGACACAACCTGAATGTTGGATGACAGCACACCTCTCACCTGGAAGCTGAAATCTGAAGCTGGCTCTAATTCAGAGCAGGATCTGCCCAGTGGCTCTCCTGCTGCTGATCATACCATTTAATGTGGCTGCAGCAGAGAGGAGGTGCCTCACCACAGCTTTGGTAGGTGCGTATGCCTCTGTGGTGACTTTACCTGAAAACTGCTGCACTAGACAGTGCTGGGCAGCACCTCAATTGTTCCAATACACAACTTTCCAATTAGCTGTGATGGTGTTTTCAGCATTCAGTTTCCCTCTGTTCTTCCTGGAATTTCCTACCAGTTTTTAAAAAGAGCATTTGCAAAGAAAATCTGAATGCTTTTGGTGGCTTGACTTTTCACCACAGACTCCAATGTGCAGAGATCAATCTTTTAAGTGAAATCCTGTGTAGACAGGAGTGCTGTTTAGACTTACCCACAATGTATATAACATTGTAATATATATAATTGGGGAACTGTGTCATGGGATGTTGTTTAGACCATACATCCATTTCTTGCAATATATGCACTGTTAAGTTCAGTAATAATAGGTGCTTGAGGGTAGGTAGGACTAGTTACAGGCTCTGTGTCTGGAGGTAGGAAGCAGCCACTTAGGATGTATATGTGAGGACATTGAAAGTGAAATGAGAAGCAACAACTGGTAATGACAGTAGTTCACACTGAACCAGAATATAATATCAAATGAGGCCTTGTTGAATTTTCTGTTTGAATTACCCTTTCCTTTCCAATGTTTGGACGTGCCATGGGGCTTGGAGCTATTGGTACAGACCTGATGGTCTCTACAGGACAATACAAAGGGCCTCTGTGAAGTGGGGTTTGTACCTCATATTGGCTCCATATTCTTTCCATAGAGTTCAGAAATCCTGATCCTTCTGTACAGCTGCACCTTTCCCCGCCCCACAGGCACACATGTAGCAGAGTGATGGAAAGATTTATTTCCACATGCTAGCAAGGATTTCATCTTGTGAACTGCTGGATGTCTATATCTTGTCTTGAAATCAATCAAAGCTGAGGGCACTCAGGCTTCTAAAAGATCAAATAAGTAGAAACAACAACGTTTTCCAGGAAAGGAAAAGAAAAGAAACTCCACATTAGCCCTAATCCTGCTCTGTTTCTAGGGTTAGTAATCTTTTGAAAAAGCACTGGTGCTGTTTTTTGTAATTTCTAATTGACAATAACTGAATATCACTTACCCTCCTACCAATCTATTTGTAGCTACTCCTACTACCAATATACAATTTTGAAATGAAATTGGACCATGAAAAATCACTCTACTTTAACCTGAAAGTTAGGAATTAAATCAGGCCAACTCAAAACCATTGATGTTGTTCTCAAGCCTACCCCTATATTTAAGGTGATTCAGATGTTAAACCAGCTGTAATGGTTCTGCCCATAAAACATCAGGTGAAATTCTAACATGCTGATTAATTTGTTATTTTTGCTCTCCATTCACAACACTGCAAAGCCAGTGTGCTTTTAGAACTCTGATGTGTTATTCATAAATCCACTTTTAAAACAACAATAGATTTTAAATGCTGCTAAAGCAAAAATCATTTAAGTTAGAAGCAGCTATAACTACTTCCTTTCAACCAAAAGAAATAAATAGGGATTATAGTATTAATTATTTTAATGTAGTTGGAATTACATTTTCCCATATACAGGCTTTCCCAATGATTACCTTTATTTTAAGTTAAATAGAAAATAAGAAGAAAAAATAAAAGTACTTATCAGACAGCATAGCTTTGCGTAGACTTCAGACCACAGAGAATGAAATGGAAACCGTCTCTGCAGGAAGAGTGCTTCATAATTTAAAAATGAATTACACAAAAATCAACTGCTATGTGTTTACTGCCTCATATGCCATATGAAGGATGTTATCACTCATACTTTTTAAAAGAGCTCTTCAACATGGGCTTGTTTGGTATGGCTTGCAGCTGTTTGCAATTTTAGAAGTCTGGAGGAAATGTACAAATTGTGGATAGATTGGCACCGATTTGGTTTTGTATCTCAAATTTTTTTAGAGATAAGTCCAATATAAAAACAATTCAGCAAGAAAAAACAAGCTTGGACAGACTTGACTTTGCTTCACAGAAATGGTACAGCAAGACAACTAGGTTTCCTTTTCATCAACATTAATTTATCTGAATGTAAGTTCTGAAAACTCAGTGGTTGTTGATATGAACATAAATGCAGAAGCTGAGTAATAACATTAGGTTGGACTTTATCACTGATAAAGTCAGTTTTTTTAGGCAGTGCTCTAAAACTTGGTGCAGGTCCTCAAGAGGTACTGAACTGGCTCCAGACATCAAAAGCAGTGTACTTTAGTTAGCACAGTGCCTTCCTAGAGCTGTTTTACTAAATCTAGTAATACACACTTTGACTTTCAAAACCCATGCTGCATTTGTCTGACTGAGATCCAAAGTGAAACCCCAACCCTTTTTTACTTAGATGTGATACAGTGTCAAGGTGAAACACACCTAAAATGCTTCACTTTGCAATATCTTCTCTGACTGCAGCTTCATCTTCAACATTATAATGGTAATTGTGGATTCTCTTAGTTTCCAAATAGCCCTCAGGTACAACTAGTCATTTCACTTTTGTGCTCCAAAACTACCAGACAGAAAGCTGCTTGCATCTTGATTCTACCCCTTCCTCCAGAAGATGAACATTCCCACAGAAAATCTTCCTCTTCAATTTAACTCTGTGTTTTATCACATCATAATCCCCTTCCCTCTTCTTCCACTCATTAATCCTTCTCTGCACACTACAACAGTTCTTTGATCATTCACCACTGAAAAGTCTGTGCAAATCAAAATGATGGTATTTCATGCTGGACTTCTAAAGTAGGGTTTGCTTCATCTAATTTAACTGCCCAGAATTTATATATTTAGGCTCTCAGCCATTCATGTAAACTTCATTTACAGTCAGTGGAGAGAAACAGGCATTTTCAAGTATATATTCATCCTACAGATCTAAAATACATATCCTATTAATCATTACTTGGTGGTATTTGAAAGGAGAAAGCCTAGGTGACAGGACCTACATGTAAAGCTACATGCCCAACCTAACTACCCATTCCAGCTGGGAGCTCACTTACATTTCCAAATTACTTCCTCCTTTTTTTTTTTCTCCTAGACCAAATCAATTTGTGTAATGCTATTTCCAGCCAACTTTGTTGCTGATTATTGAGATGAGAGGCAGTCAAATTCACATCAGATAACATAACTGAGGATGTGCTAAAATAGTTAGCTTCTTGTTGTGGATAACAGGAAAGTTGTAACACATTCAGAAAAAAATTGTCTTTTCAGGGTTCCTCAGATCTACTCAGCTGTTGAGTATTTACACTGCTAATGACCTAGATCTTTTTTTAAGGTCTTTGGCAATATTTAAGATTTTTAGCAATAGTTGATGTTTAAATACCATTAGAAATTTTAAGTGCAGAGCAAATACAGGAAATAGCAAAGGTACTGGCCCTATGTTACTTATTTCTTTAAAAGAAATAGAAATAGTTAAATAAAAATGCAAGACTTCTATTTGGACAGCACAATACAAACCAGTATTTTTGTTCTTGAAGCATTTATTTCTTTTGCTTAATTCCTTTTTTTTTCCTAGCTGAACTGATAATTTGAACATAGCAAATCTTGTGGATCACAAATTGTCATTTCTAAAAAAGGTTTTGGTTGTTTTAAACTTCCCTGTTACATCCTTCTGTCCAGTTTCTATAACTTTTAATCATTTTCACTTGTGTCTTTTATCCCATAAACACCAATCCCCCAGTGTTGCTTCCTTCTGCTTATAGTTCTCCTAAATCAGCAATGGGAAGTCCATAAACTGTCCTATTTCATTTTTTGCTGTTATGACACTGCAGTTTGTGTGTTCCCCGTCCATAGCCATGCCTCTTCCTGTGCAAGAGGCAGGGAGCCGGTGATGAGCTGTGGTGCTACAGGAAGAGGTGTCTTCTCTCTAGCTACAGCTCTGCACTACAACCCCACAAGGTTGAGGGAGGATGTGGTAGGTAAAAGTGCTCCTAGTGTCCCGCATGGTGCGACATTAGGAAAGACAATTCTATGTTCCTTTGCATGGTTGCAGCTATTCAACCTTATTCACATTTCTGCAACAAGTACACTTGAAGACTACATAGGCTTTGGGTTCAGGGCCGTGTGCTTCCTCAGCAGTGATGCTTCCTGTCCTGGAGCAAACTGACAGGTGATGGGTGACAACTCTGTTTCACCCCTCCCACCACACAGAGTTACTAAATTCATATCCCCATCTCCTGGGTTGAATCAGGGCCAGAATATTCATCACCTCATAGGACAGATCCTTTGCTGAATGTACATGATGACTACAGCATCCAGTCCAGCTCACCATACTATCAGAAAAATATCTTCGAAGAGAAAGTCATGATGTAGTTTTCCAGTTTTAGCTGTTTTTGAATTTTATCAGTGAAAATCTGCTGAATTTAATAACACATCAATAAATAATAATGCAACCAAAGAGAGGGGCCAGATTGCATTTATTTTTGTCTGTCCTAGTTGCTAAGTTTTGTAGAGCAACCTGTTAATTTCACACTGTGATGCAATGCATATTTAATTGTCAAGCCTTCACCACATCACGTGATACAGAAACACAACATAGAGAATGGGATTGTTAGTCTGGGAGGACAGCTCAGGTTGAGTTCCTCAGCCTTTTTCTGATGTTGTTAAAATATCCTCATTAATGATCTGGATAACAGAATAAAGAATAAACTTATTAAAATTTTAGATTATGCCAGGCTGGATGATTTGAAAGCACTTTGGAAGAATCAGAAAGATCAGAATTCAAAGGTTCTTGGAAAATTGAAGAAATAATCTAAAATCATAGACAAAAAATTCACTAAACACAACCATATAGTTCAACATTTAGGAAGGCAAAATCAAAGGTGTAAGTACAAAATGAGTAATAACTGAGTTGTCAGAGGTACTGCAGAGAAGGCTGTGAGAATTGTAGCAGATCACAAATGAAACATGAATCCCTGCTGGGATGTTATAACAACAAAAAAGTTCCGTGATATATTAGTAAGAATGGTGTATAAAGGAAACAATTACTTCCTCTGTTAAGTGCTGGAGAAAAACTGGGACTTGGGCAGCAAATTTAAAGAAGGATCTAAACCTAGAGAAAAACTACTGAAATGAAAGAAAAAAGCACCTCTGAAGCAGTTGGGTTTATTTAATCCAGAAAAGAGAACAGATGGGAACATGGCATCAGGCTGTGGCTGCTAAACTGTTAATATAAGGATATTCTCCATAGTTACTGGAGGCAAGAGAAAAGTTACTTTGCAGCAAGGAAGATTCAGGGCAACTACTCAGGGGGGAAAATGGACCTTATGCTTAAGGTCCTTCCTGGGTGATCTCTGGCATTCCATTTGGCAGAGGTAATGTAGTTAAAGTCAGTTTACCTCCACATACCACATTCAGTTCTTAAGTCCCCTCTCTGACAAAAATGCTTTTGATTCTATACTATGCATATAGAATTTATTTTGATTTTATTTTATATTATAAAATATTATAAACTTTTATATTATGAAGTATATAATGACATATTATAATACTGTATTAATATATTAGTATAATATATTAATATAATAATTATATCTAATCTGTGAGAACAGGCAGCCTTTTAGAACAGTGGCCGTTTTATTTCTTTACTGTGAAAAATGTTTTAAAAGAGGTGAATATAGATCATCCTAACTTGAGAGATGACGGAAATACACAGAAATACAGGGAAGCTTATTTATTCTACTCATAATTTACTGTGGGATCTTGCCAAAGTGAACTACTTCCTTCCAAAATATTTAGTTAAAGGATGAAACAGATGGGCAGGGATTTTTTCTTGCTATGTGTTTATTAAATTATAAATTATGCCTACCAAACTATGTGATTTGTCCAACAGGGGACCCATATGTGTACAGATTCTCATGGATTATATGCTTAATAGATAAGTAGGTGGATATAAATTGAAAACCAACACAAAAGAACTTAGAAAACAAAACCTAAGACTGAAAGATATGCTGACATAATTTTAGAATAAAATTCAGTGACATTAGCTTTATATAATTTTGGAACAAAAATGGATTTTCTCAGGCTTTTTTTTTTAAGCCACATGGATCACGTGTTATTTCAGGATAATCTAGTGTGTGGTAACAGTATGCCCCACTAACAATGTTCTTCAGTGAATGAACCAGGTATTCACTTAAAAAGGCTGCTTGGCCACAATATCTTGGATAAAGAATTCTGTCTGAAGGTATTGCCAGTGGGTTCAGAGACATAATATACCTGGAAAATGAACAAATACAAAAAAGGGAACAAGTAGAGTATTTTCCTTGATGAATTTGAGAGAAATTAAAAAGTAAGCAAGCTTAATTACAATAATCAGTTATTCCCCAGTCTTGCCTACAGTTGTATAAGGGTTTAATATTATGCGGAGGTATAATCCTGTTGCAGTCACATAAGGTCTGTTCAGGAAAAAATGGTAAGTGAACACATCCCTGCACTCATCATCACCTCAAAGTTCATGAGTAGCGTGAGCACAGTTGCATGTTGACATCCCAAGAATGAAATAGAAGGGCCTTGTCATCATATTGAGGTTTCTTCCAGAAAAGGGAGAAAAATATGGGATCTGAGGCAGAGGCAAAAAGTAGCTTAAATAAAAATCTCAAAATATATACCTTTCGTACCACTGTGCTAGATATCAGACAGTATCATCTTGCTGGCATGAGGCTGATGAGAGCAGCTTGGGATACTGAACATAAATTCAGCTCAGCATAACCTGCTTTTTTTATAAGAGCTATTGTTCTTCTAGCCAGCTCTAACCAACTCTCATATTTATGTGGAAGCTGTATTGTGATGTAAATTTCTTTTAATGAGTTTTGTTGATAAAGTCTTAACCCATTAGGACTTTAGAGAAGAACGTTTTACGAGTGAAGAGTTTTGGATAGATGATTTTTTTCTTTTGTACTGTAGTGAAATTTAGAGCATAAGGAAATAGTAGTGGGGTTATAAACAGGTTAGCACTGCATTTTTTTATGTGGGTAACTTTTAGATCTACTAGGTTTTACATTCCTTACTCAAAACTGCAAACAAACAAAACAAAATAATATGCATTACACTGTTCCAATACTATTGTAATCTGTAGTTTTCAGGATTTTTGTCTAAAAGGTATAATATTTTTGAAACACATTTACTTAGTTAATGAATTAATTTCCTAACTTCCTTTTTAAAAGTGAAGTACAATATGTAAAATAATAGGTGAGTTTGGAAGGACTCTGAACTTCCATTCAGTTATTTTTGCAAACATGCAAATATTAATTTGATTCATTAAAATCCTTTCATGCAGGGTCTCCAACCTGCCATGGTGGGAGGACATCCTTCTCCTGTGCTTCTATAAACATATTTAGTCCTTATTTGATTCATTATGTGCTCGCAGGGCATGTGCAGGACAGCCAAGGGATCAGGCCCAACCAGCACAGGTTCATGAAAGGCAGGTCCTGTTTGACCAACCTGATCTCCTTCTATGACCAGGTGACCCGCCCAGTGGATGAGGGAAAGACTATGGACGTTGTCTACCTGGACTTTAGTAAAGCCTTTGACAGCGTCTCCCACAGCATTCTCCTGGAGAAACTGGTGGCTCGTGGCTTAGACAGGTGTACTCTTCGCTGGGTGAGGAACTGGCTGGACGGCCGAGCCCAGAGAGTTGTGGTGAACGGCGTTAAATCCGGCCGGCGGCTGGTCACAAGCGGTGTTCCCCAGGGCTCGGTTCTGGGGCCGGTCTTGTTTAATAACTTTATTGATGATCTGGATGAGGGCATGGAGTGCTCCCTCAGTAAGTTTGCAGGTGACACCAAGTTGGGCGGGACTGTTGTTCTGCTGGAGAGTAGAAAGGCTCTGCAGAGGGATCTGGACAGGCTGGATCGATGGGCTGAGATCAGCTGTATAAGGGTCAATAAGGCTGGGTCCTGCTCTTTGGCCACAACAACCCCATGCAACGCTACAGGCTGGAGAGCTGCCTGGCAGAAAATAACATGGGGGTGCTGGTTGACAGCCAGCTGGACATGAGCCAGCAGTGGGCCCAGGTGGCCAAGAAGGCCAACAGCGTCCTGGCTTGTATCAGGAATAGTGTGGCCAGCAGGAGTAGGGAAGTGATCGTGCCCCTGTACTCGGCACTGGTGAGGCCGCACCTTGAATCCTGTGTTCAGTTTTGGGCCCCTCACTACAAGAAGGACATTGAGGTGCTGGACCGTGTCCAAAGAACGGCTACAAAGACGGTGAGGGGTTTCAAAGAACGGCTACAAAGCTGGTGAGGGTTTTGCTGAGGGAACTGGGGTGGTTTACCCTGGAGAAGAGGAGGCTGACGGGAGACCTTATTGCTCTCTACAACTACCTGAAAGGGGGTTGTGGCGAGGTGGGTGTTGGTCTCTTCTCCCAAGTAACAAGCGATAGGACGAGAGGAAATGGCCTGAAGTTGCGCCAAGGGAGTTTTAGACTAGATATTAGAAAAAATTTATTTCCTGAGAGAGTGGTCAAGCATTGGAACAGGCTGCCCAGGGAGGTGGTGGAGTCACCGTCACTGTAAGTATTCAAAAAATGTGTAGATGTGGTGCTTCAGGACATGGTTTAGTGGGCATGGTGGTGTTGGGTTGATGGTTGGACTTTTCCAACCTTAATGATTCTGTGATTCTGTGATTAAAAAATGCGTCCCCAGCTTCAAGGAATTTCAGCAGATGCTTATCAAAAGAGTAGAATTTCTTCTGCTTGCTTTCATTATTTCTCTTGCTTATCAGTTCCAATTCTATGTAGCCCATAATTTGAAATATGAACAGAATCTTGCCTTCTACTTAAATTATATGGAAACTATCCTTTTGCAGAGGAAAAAATTCTATACCTAATAGATATTTTGTGCTGGGGTATAACAAATGAACTCTTTAATCAAGAGCTATCTATTCTCCTAATATCTGAAAAAGATTGAATTCACTCTTACACAGTTGAACTCTGCAGGAAGACTTTCATAGTAATCAAGGGAGGGAAGGTCCTCAAACAGCACACAATTTAGACATAAATTAGGTTAACATTTTATGTAATATCTGTTGTGAAATTTTATTTTCATTAGGAAGAAATTGCCACTAGAAAGAGGGTAAATTCATATTGAATACAGGAGTGTGAATTGTCAGAATGCTGCCAAATTGATCACACACTGAACTATAACAGCAAAAGATTTTCCCTAAATGTGTTTATAGCTCTTTCAGCATAACAAGATTATTATCCCCAGAGAATATGACAATGGCTTTTGCAGGTGGTGGGTTGTGATACTGTTTTATTTCATGAGAAAGACATGGTTCAAGAATTCAAATAAGTGCATAGTATTAAATGCTTAAATCTGTACTCACCTTTAATGCCATTTTACTAATGAAATAAGCCCATGAGCCCATGACCATTCTCTGTGGCTAGCCAGTGCCCACACTAGTCAAGTCTATGCTCCAGAACAGAAGAGTGTTGTACTACGTGCCTCTCGGCATGAGATGACTCCTGAAATGCGCTAGGGAGGTACTGGGAGTGCAGCAGCTGGCCCGAGGCATGAATAATACCACTCTAAATATGTAATAATATAGATCACTCTAACAATGTTACATCAGGTTACAATGCCTGGGACATGATGGAAAAAGTGACCTTATATATCCAATTCCCACTGCCTGTATGTACCATTGAAGATTTGGCCACCATAGTTGCACTAAAGGCAGGTTTCAGAGAGATGTGAGCATTCCCTAGTCACTTTAAGGGCAGGTAATGAAAGCATTTCTGTGGGGCCAAAAGCTGTGGGAGTGCATGCACCCAAGCAAGGACAAGTCTTCTGATGTTCATGAGAGAGGACTGAGGGATCTGTATCTTTCACTCATCTGTGGTTCCCAGAGGCTAATGCTGTCTCTGGAATTAGCTAACAGAAAGATGTCTATATTTTACAGAGAAATATAGTACCAAAAAATCTACTTATGGTTCCACATATAATGTCATGATGCTGACAGTAGTAGTAAGACAGCTCCATCCACATGCTGCTGCCTCTGAGGTGTGTGAACCTGGCAACACGTTGTTAGCACTTCTGTGAGTTAATACAGTCACAGCCAGATAAGCTTTCAATTAACTCACACAACAGACTTGCTCCGAGAGCAATGATGCCATTAGTCAGTCTGCCACCTGCTGCCATATCTGAGGCTGACTGAAAAAGTTGTGTGACTCTGGAGTTGCCTGAAGAGTGCACACAGATTGTTAAGTATCTAAGAAAGGGATTTTAGAAGTTGTCCAGTGAATGTGGTGCTGCCACTGGTCTCTAGGAATGAAAAGCTTTGGCACATGAGGGTCAATTTTCAGATGCTGTCATGGAAAGCTCAGCATGGCACTTCTGTATGAGGACATAAGAAGGATCAAACTGGGTTAGACTAGGAGTCTATCGAGCCTGGTGGTCTGTCTCCAAGAGCAGACACAAGAAGATGCCCAAATGTACAGTATCGTAGGCTTCCTAAAAATAATTTTAATGGCTTTTTGGCTGCATGCTTATTTGTGAGCAGCTTGCGTTTGAGTGAACAGTTGGTGAATGGTTGTTCTTCAGCAAAAACTCCTAGCTGTCATTCTCATATTTAAAAAAATTTATCTGGACTCTTGGGGAATATAGACTTTGTAGGTGAGACAAGAAGAGAAATATTGTGTGGAAGGAACTTAATGTGATTCTTACAAAATCAAGAGTCTGAGGAAGAAGGAAGAGGTTTGAAATTGGATTAAAAATGAAGCAGTAATTGTTTCAGGACAGAGGCTGGCTTTTTTTTTTCCATGGAAGGCAAAATGACGAACTTGAGTTTCTGTAAGGGTGTGCAAATGGCAGATATTTATACTGCTGCATGATGGAAGGATATATGTATCAGAATGAGGTATCTTAGACATTTTCTAAGTATATGAGGCTTAAGTGATTACTTTCTCTCCTTCTCTGCCTGCCTCTACCTGTGTTTCCCTTTTTGTCTCTCTCTTTCATACTTCATAACTTATCAGCATATGAGCCAATTTCACGGGGTGTTAGTAGATGCAAAGGTAATATGTTCATAGAATCACAGAATCATAGAATACTAGGTTGGAAGGTACCTCAAGGATCATCTGGTCCAATCTTTCTTGGCAAAAGCACAGTCTAGACAAGATGGCCCAGCACCTTGTCCAGCCGAATCTTAAAACTGTCCTATGTGGGGGAATCCACCACTTCCCTGGGGAGATTATTCCAATGGCTGATTGTTCTCATGGTGAAAAGCTTTCCTCTTGTGTCCAGTTGGAATCTCACCAGGAGTAGCTTGTACCCACTACCCCTCGTCTTTTCCATGTGACTCTTTGTAAAAGGGTAGCCTCCATCTTCTTTGTAGCCACCCTTTAAATATTGGAACATGGTAATAAGTTCTCCCCTAAGCCTTCTTTTCTCAAGACTGAACAAACCCAGTTCTTTCAGGCTTCTCAGTCCTTTGATCATCTTTGTGGCCCTTCTCTGGACCCTCTCCAGCCTGTCCACATCTTTTTTACACAGCAGACACCAAAACTGAACACAGTATTTCAGATGTGGCCTGACAAGTGCTGAGTAGAGTGGGGTAATGACTTCTTTATCTCTGCTGGTGATGCCCTTGTTGATGCAACCCAGCATCCTGTTACCCTTTGCTGCAGCAGCACACTGTTGGCTCATATTGAGCTTGTTGTCCACCAGGATGCCCAGGTCCCTTTCCACAGAGCTGCTCCCCATCCGGGTAGATCCCAGCCTGTGCTGCACTCCTGGATTATGTTTTCCCAAGTGCAAGACCTTACACTTGTCCTTGTTGAACTTCATAAGGTTCTTGTTAACCCACTCTTCCAGCCTATCCAGGTCTTCCTGCAGGGTGGCTCTCCCTTCCAAAGTGTCCACTCCCTCACTCAGTTTGGTATCATCAACAAAATTCTTCAGGGTACACTTGATACCATCATCCAGTTCATTATAAAGATATTAAACAGCGTTGGGCCCAATATGGATCCCTGGGGGTCCCCACTTGTGACAGGTTGCCAATTTGAAAAGGAGCTATTACCACTACCCTCTGGGTGTGGCCTGTCAGGCAGATCCCCACTCACTGCACAGACCACTTGTCTAGACCGTAATGCATCAGTTTCTCTATGAGGAGGCTGTGAGAAACCGTATTGAAAGCCTTGGAGAAACCTAGGTAGGCAATGTCCACTGCTTGCCCCACATCAACCAAGCAAGTTACTTTGTCACAGAAAGTGATCAGGTTTGTCAAGTATGATTTGCCCTTGGTGAATCCATGCTGGCTTTTTCCAATTGCATGCTTCATTTGACTTGTGACAGACCCTATGAGTATTCATTCCGTAACTTTCCCAGGGACTGAAATAAGACTGATGGGTCTATAATTTCTTGGGTCCTCCTTTAAACCTTTCTTGTAGATGAGGGTGACATTAGCCTTCTTCCAGTCTTCTGAGATGTCCTCTGATCTCCATGACTTCACAAAGGTTATGGAGAGCGGCCTTGCAATGATGTCAGCTGGCTCTTTTAACACCCTTGGGCAGGTATTGTCAGGGCCCATTGATTTGCAGGGGTCAAGCTCCTGTAACGGTTCACGTGTCAACTATTCCTTCACTGACAGTGGATCTGAGTCTGCACCAACCTGGATTTTTATTCCCAAGGCCTGGGACGCAACAACCCTTTCTTGTAGTTTTTGACATCTTTGGCCAATTCCAACTCGAGCTGAGCTTTTGCTTTTCTAACTGCATCTCTACTCACCCTGGCAATGCCCTTGTAGTTCTTAATGGGTATTCGTCTGCTTTTGCATCTCTGGTATGCTTCTCTTTTGGTCTTGAGCAGATTCAGCAGCTTACAGTTAAGTCAAGGGGATCTCTTGCTCTGCCTATTTCCCTTTCCTCTAAAGGGGATGAATGATTTTTGTGCTTCCAGGAGAGCATTATTGAAAAACTCCCAGCACTTGCTAGCTCCTTTACCCTCCATGGAAGCTTCCCACGGAATCCCTCCCAACCGAGATCTGAGGGAGCTGAAGTTTGCTCTTCTAAAATCTAAACACTTTGTCTTAGTACTAACCTCCAGTGTACACAGCAGGATCCCAAACTCCACAATATTGTGATCACTGCAACCAAAGCTATCACTAATCAAGATATTACAAAGTAGGTTTTGTGAGTAGCAAGTCCAGTAGTGCTTCATTCCTGATTGGCACATCTAACATTTGTATGAGAAAGCAGTCTTCTAAGTATTCCAGGAACTTGATGGACTTGATGAACTTGATTATGTTCACATAATGTTAATCAAAATGAGCAACTAGATAGTTCAGATAGACCTGTAAAGTCTCCCTTCTGAAAGAAAACCTGACTTACGAATGCAACCCTCCAAAGCCATCAGGGAATCCACAAGAGAGTGCTATTATCAGTATCCTGATTGTGAGAAAAGCTTTAATCAGACATCACACCTAATTATATGCTAGAGAATCCAACTACAAGACCTGAATTCATAAAACAAGGGTTCATTGCTTCCTCTGCTAGAGGAACCAAATGTCTTTTAAGAGGATGGCGCTGGTGATGAACTTTGCTGAAAGACTGCTGTGGAGAGGCATTGTTATGTTTAGTAGAGTCGGAAAGAGCGGCATGTTGTCTAGGAAAAAAATGGTAGTGGAGAGGATGTTCTGAGAATCTTTTTAAAACCAGAATGCATTGTGAAGCAACAGCCACAGAAGTAATTAACTTCGGAGGAGATAACAAAGCTTATTAAGCATGTATTCTTCTGTCTTGGGGGGTGTACTATCACACAATAGAGATATACTGCAAGTATTAGAACAATGCAATCAACAATGCCTTGAAATTAATGTTTCTGGACTTCACAAGCAATTTCAATTATATTATGCTAATATGTTAAATTAGGAAAACAAAAGTTATGTAAGGCTTTTAGATAACATTAGGGTGCTGAGCTGGTAAATGAATGAAGGGAATTCTCCTGTAGCAGGAATAAGGGACTGAGAAACAGTTAAAGGAAGGTAATTGGGAAATGCTCTCAAACTGAAGCAGTCAGCTATTGGAAGAACAATAAGAAATCACTATAAGACAAGACACATCACCAATAAAGATCTCTTTGGGGAAGAAGGTGGAAAAGGGATCAATCATTTGAGAGAAGTACTATTGAAGCTGCTATTACCAAGCATCTGAAATACTGTGTAGATATCTAGTCACTCAGATTCAGGAAGGATAAATTCCTCTTGACAGCTAAGAATACCAGGGCATGGCAAACCCATGAGGTGAAAAGTGAATGGAAGAGCAAACTAAAAATGGAGAAGGGATGCAACACTGTGAGAACACATCATGAGGGTAAACTTAAGGGAGAAAGAAAAGAGTTTCTTCCCTCTTAAGCTGAAGAGAAGTGCTGTCAGAAGACAAGATGGGCTTCCATCAGAAGGAATAATTTAACTACTGAAGCACTGAGTTCCAGAGCAGCAAAACAAATTCGCAAGTAATTTTAATCTTAAGTATGAAAATTATGCTCAGGTTTGCTGAGAATTGCTAGTTCTGGGTGTTCTGGCCTAGAATATGTCCTTTCCAGTCCGGTCTTAGATCTTAGATACCAGATTGGAAGCAACTGTAGAGAAAAGACAGAAGGTTACAGAGTAAAAAAACAATTGCTAGGGAGAATACAGCTACTTTTTCAGTAAGGATATTAGCATTAAATATTTTCCAAAATATCTAAATGTTTCACTGAAGACAAAGTTGTAGTCACCTTAAAATGATTGTGCTGAGAGTTTAAGAACCTCTGAGACATCTTTATTGATGATGTGGTTGTCTGTGAAGTCAACAGCTCTGTAAAGGTATACATTAATATCCACCACAGGGACATGTTCCCAGTGGTGGTCACTTAGTCACAGGTTTCTTTATGGGATTCAGAAATTTAGAACATCACCTAAGGCCTGCTTCTGACTAACTTTTGGGGAGGATTCTAGAGATTTCCTGAGTGGAAAGGTTTAGCAGATCCCTTGCAGAAGTGTAATGACTTGTCATGAGCTTGCTCAGTTGCTGGGACAGTGCAGGCAGGTGTTTATAATGCTATACAGCTGTGCTGTACAACAGCTGAGCTAGTTCATTCTGCTCATGACTGCACTGGGCTATGCAGACAGCCCAGCTAGCTAAAGTGTAGTATGTCACTCATAAACTCTACCTCAGTTCTTTAATGCAGAAGATGAAAACATGAGTATTTATGCAAGGCACCAGTTTGTCTGCAAAGTAAAGGCCCTAATTCTGCAAACACCTGTGCAGGTGCATTACTTAAGCATGGAAGATGTCTCAAAACCATTTAAGTCCACAGTTTGCATCATCAAGGAAACACATTTTTATAAATGCTGAAGAGTCAGATCCATTTCACTAACTCTTTGATCTCCTTGTTTGAACGGGATTTGAAACCGTGAGAAATATCATTATGGTGCATTTTCCTGCATATTTTTGCTGATAAGATAGAGCTCATGAACTGTGTTTTCATTTTTAAATACACATTTGAGCCTTACAAAAAAGGTAAATGAGCTCTGTTTTGCTATAAAGTATCTTTATCTGTGAAACACATTCATCTTGAGCACAAACAAAAATGTAATGCATCGGAGGCATGTAAAATCACTACAAAGATTAAGGTTTTGGTTCTGTAAATTTTGTAAGAGGTTTTGAGTCATAATATTAAGTGTCGTTGATTTCAGAGCTAGTGGGAAAGAGAATGCTTTTTAATATCAAACAAATGGAAGACAAAAGAATTTTTCAGACATCCAACATGAAAGACATGAAGAAAGACAGAGACAAAGCAAGCTACACTTTTGAACATGCTCTCTTGTTGACCTAGGTCTGGTATGGCCAGTGGGTGTCCTACAGGCTCAATCCTTCTTGTCAGGCAAGAGCTATCCAGCTCTCCGGAATGCCTGGAGATGCATCTGCACTTTATTGTTGCTGGGCAGCTTGTCCAGGGCACTGGAGAGCTCTGTGGATCTGTACAGTGTTCTGTGCTAGCCAGAAGCCGGGACGCTAGGCACAGACTCAAGGGCTGTGCTGAGACAGAGGTGGAAACCCTGCTGGGCATGAGCTGAGCCATCACTATATCACTGTAGTAAGTGATACGGTATGTCTAGCTGTATCTGTTTTTTTTCCTATTAATCAGGGAATCTGGGATCACAACTGACTAAATGGTTATCCTGTGCTATTGGTCTGTCCCCTCAGTATTGATTGCTATCTTTGAGCTCAGGACTGGGTCTTGTGTGGTATAACTGCAGGACAGCTTGGAGCTATAATAGAATAAAAGGTTTCAAGAGTAAACTGCCACTCTGGATATAATTGACATGTCTGGTTGACTGAATTACAATACATTTAGTTGACAAGCAGAACTAATTAAAAAACACCTGATATCCCACATACCTTGTTACATTTAATTTCAGTGCACTTATCAGTGAATTAAATCTAATTTAGTGACAATAAAAGGGCAGTGGCATAAGAGTGTAGAGCTCACTAGTTCAAGGTTATGGAGACGTGAATCATTCTAGATGGAACTAGATTTTTTTTTTTTTAATATTAAAATGCTGACAGAGAATGTAAAAATACAGAGTCAGTGTGGAAGGAAAGGGCATGATATGGCTGAGGAAACCAAGGGGGCATAAGGTGGAGACAATGTTAACAAATGCCAGAAACTGTAATGGTGCTAATAACAAGACTGAGCAGCTGAAAAACCAAAGTTAACTTCATAGCTTGAGAGTTATGTGTCTGAAAGATGGCAATCAGCTATTAGATGATTGCTCCTATTGCAGGAATAACATGATTGTGGTACAGCAGCAAGTCTGTGATTATATAGAAATTATTTTGAAACCTTTTTCAACAACTCTTCCATTTTGATTAACTGCATCCCACTGAGTATGCGTTCTTCACACATGACAAAATTCAGATGACAGAAGCCAGGATAAGTATGAAAATGTAGTTGATGACATTTTCCTCATTCAAGAATCCTGTCATTGAAAAAGAGCTTCCTTTGGGAAAACAAAACATCTCATAAAAAGTGTTGAAATTAGTATGCAATTTCCCAAATTAATGTTATTTTATCTATTAATGAAATCTTAAGTTTTTTATTAAAGGCAAAAATTTTCAGAGTGATTTTGATATTTCATAAAAGTATCAACTAGAATGTCACAGACAACACAAACATCATAAACATCACAATGGATCACTTCAGAAAAAAAAAATTTCCATTTTAAAGGCAGAAAGTTGTATGTTCTGTCCTGGATTGACTTTTTGATGTGGTATATGAATGCAAGAAGGGGATATAAGAGGAGGGAAATGAATGAAATATGTCAGGGACTTCTCTCCCATGTACTATTAAAAAGTCAGTCTTTCTCTGTACTTGTCAAGTTTGGTTTGAGTAAATGGCATAAATTAAATCAACTTATAAAGAATGTATTGAAATTAGCAAAGATTTATTAGCTCAGAAGGAAAGCAAATTTGCCTATCTGATAAAAAGCAAAAGGGTTTTTAAAGACCCCAACTCATTCTTCAAGCTGCACAGCAGCCAGACATAATATTCTGCCTTGGATTAATTTTGTGATCACTGTGACCAAATGCTCTGTTCTGCTGGGAATACTGCATTATTTATTACATTTATTTCAGTGGCAACTATTTCAATTTTTTGCATATATGATTAAACATAAAACTGACACCATTGTGTTAACCATTTGCTATTTTAGATACTGTTAAGCTCTTCAAATGTAGATTATTTGTACAGTAGATAAAGCAATGAAATATAAGTATATAAATTACTATTCTAGTCCTCTGAGAACTTTTAAAGATAATTTATTTTGTAAGATTACATAGTCCTAATAAAGCCCATTTTCCAGTAGCAAATATATTGTAAATTCAGAAAAATTGAATAATTACTCAAAGAGTGTTGCATAGTTACGTTGCTAAAAGTAAGGCAAAGTAGCCTCAACCATTCTGATCCAGCTCTGTTGCTCGCTGTACACAGCAAATTCATATGACGGTCTATATGAATTCACTCTGACCCTTACAAGAATTTCTCGTGTAACAGCTTAAAAAGAGCTACAATTCTGTTTGTGAGATCTCAGCCAGAAGTCACAGGAATGGCTAACAACAATCTTTAAATCAGACCCTTGATGAGAACTATCACAAGAAGAAAAAAATGACATTAAACCTACAAAATAATAATCAAAGACTACAGTACACTTAGAATGTTCTCTTTTTATTTTAAATATACCTATTACAAGAATTTGTTAGGCTTATATAGAGCACTATTATTTACATAATTCAGTGTTTATCTTTTGGGGAGAATCCCAGTGCTCAATAAATAAGAGTCAATGAGCTGCTTGTTAACCACCTTGGAATCAGAGTTCTGAAATATTAATTCACATAAGTGATGAAAGTCCTTGAAATGGTTACAGTTACCTGTAGTTTCATGCAGTAGATATCTTCTGACTGCAGTCAAATTGTGTTGAAAACTCTGAACATAGCTATAGGTAATCAGAAGAAAGTTTACCAACATCAAATTAAAAAAATCCTGAAAAACATCAGTGGTTGAATTTCTACATTTTTCAGATGCATCTCAGGGTGATGATATCATTCAAAGGGAACAAAGAAACAGCTTGGTAGAATCCTTGTCATAAAATATCTAGATCATGGGGCAAAATATACAATCACTGATAAATAAAAAACACAGCTTTTTACAAGATCTCCTTTTAACATGGCATCTTAAAATGTGCCTGCAGGTAAGAATGGGTTTCACTAGGTTTATTAAAATTCACTTTTCCATGGTTACTATTTCTTACACATGAATTTATGCATTATATATATACTATGTAAAACACATAAGAGATTAAGTTGTCAGTACAAGGAATATCACCAGCTGAGAACATGAAGAGAGGGTTCATATCAGATCCTACTCAATGCTATGTGTGTAAACTCAAATACACATGAAAGGGGCTTTGGTCCTGACCTCACACTAAAAGAGTAAGTGTGGTTGCATGTTTCTACATACAGAACTTACTATCTTTAATGAGGTTGTACCAGTCCTGCATGTGTCCACCATCCCATTTTAATGTGATCCACCACAGAAAGTGGGTTTGAATCAGGACAAGCCATTTAAGGGTGTTTCTCCTAATTCTCATCAATATGCTTCAGAGGTCAAGTCCATGGCACGTTATGTGAGTGGCTGAATATCTATGACATTCAGCTATGGCACCCATTTTTGTTTCCCCAACATATGGAAAGACAGAAGGGAAATGCAGCTCATAACTACCAGGCATTTATCCCAGCAAATGTAACATTATCATCATTATCATGGAATAGAAACTATTGTTTATTGTCAGTGTGTCTGCTTGTTCAACAAAATGTCTTTGATTTCAGTAGCATTACAGTTTGACAAAGAATAGTTTCTGAGTTATCTTTGTTACAGTTTTGCATTTCTGGCACATTTAAGACACCCACCCACTTATTCAAATAATATCTTAAAGCAAAATTAATGTTTGATATAAAATAATAGTTGTGTTGTAAATGTGGAAAAATAGTCTACAAAAAATAAGTATAAAAGTGATCTCAGATTTATGAATGTGTTTCATATAAACAAGTCCAGGTGACTAATCTGTGTGTTAGAAATGGCCCTTGGTAGGCTGTGTCACAACAGTACATCACATTTTTCACAGTTTACAATAACACAATTAGATTCACCACGTGATGATACCTTATATAAGAAAAATAGTATTTTACAAACTATACATTTGGCATCTATTTTTAGATTTTTTTTTCTGATTATTTTTCATTTCCTTTTTTCTTTTTCCTTTTTTCTTTTATTACAAAATAGTGCAAAATTACAGTGCGTTAATAGAAGATTTTGCAAATCCTAATAAAAAATCAATAATAACTGTTTTGTTCATTCACTGGAAACAGTTTGGCACACTAGGATTTTGTATAGATGGAAAAGCTTCTCACTTTCTTCTCTTCAGTATATCCATTGAATCTTTAAAACACTAAATTGCACCAAGGGAGTTAACTTTCCAAACTTTAAATCTCATCTCTTAGAACATGTGTGTTATAAATCAAAACAGCAAAGGAAAAATATAGGTTTTGCGGTTAATTTATTTGCCAAACAGCATATATCAGACTGGCTTTTCTTATTGCGCTGTAAAGAAAAGGATTGAAGGGAACATTTTTCATCTGATGTCTGCTAGGGTGTTTAGTTACAGCTTCAAGGCTCTATAGGGAATTTATCCCAACTTTACATGTATGTGTGTTGATTTACCATATATCTTTCAAATGTTGCTACCATGCATGTCCCTGTACCTGGATCCAAACAGGCTGTATCAAGTCAGCGGGATAAAGTTTCATCAAAGCCTGTTTTCCACTGGACTAATTCATATAAAGAATAACAAATAATTGATTTTGCTGCCAATCTGCAATGATTAAATGATTTTTCTACTAATTATTTAGTTAGGAATGTTAATTAAGGGTTCCCCCATGTATGAATTCTTCATTTGTACAGACTGGAACCATACTTCCAAAAAATGCCAATACTCATATTACTTGGAACAGCAAATTATTCTGTGTAATCATAAACAGGCATGGTACAGGCTGCAGGAGTGAGATTGTCCTAAGCCACTCCGTGAGCATGCTGAGAAATTCACAGCAGATGTCAGATGAGTCTTGGTTCAGTTCTTTGCCTCCTTGGCTGAAATTGGGAATGGGAAACCTGACTGAGATGACGGAGTCATCTACTAGAGGCTGCCAAAACAGTGGTCTGTACCAAACCTACTCGTAATTCAGGCTATTAACCCGGAGGTTAAAGGCTGCCTGCCACATGAGCAAAGCTCTGAACTGTCACTGCACAGAGACTGTTGGTTTCAGTTAATTGTGTAGAGAATATGGCAACATAAAAGATTCACAATTAATTACCTTTCCAATAGAGTAATGAAGTGACTTTTTCCAATATAAAAACTGCAGGGTGATGTCTCTAGACTTAATTATTCCTCATGAGTTTATAGTTTTATCATCTGCATCACTCTGTGCTATTTGTGCCATTAATTAAAATTACTATTGCATGGTTTGTTAAATCAATTTCTTGGCATTTTGATCGCTTTTATGAACATTTCTAACCAGTATGATTTTTACACTGATTCTCTGAAGGTGGAATTGGCTAAAGCACTAGAACTAGTTATTCAAATATTAGAAGGGAAACATCCATGAATAAGAAGATTGTTTTTTACCCCAGCCATTCCACCCTTAGCTCAATCCTTTATTAACTGGCATGGGAATCTCCCAAATCACCTGCTGACTCCAGTGCAAGATTTGCCTAAGCAAGGAATGAAAGATTAAGCTGAAACAATTATCTTGTATGAATCATATTGATTGATTTCTAACATTTAAAAATCACTTATATTAAAAACAAACAAATGAGACAGAACTGTCAGCCAATATTAATGAAAAAGCCCACCAACTAGTAGATAAACAAATACTTCCCCTGGACTCTCTTCTCAGTAATATACTAGTTTTGACTGAGGAAACACCTGAGTATTTGATTAACTTTCACAGCTAGGTTTAAATAGGTCAGAAGCCTCCTTGTCAGCCTTCACAGACACACCCCTTGTTCCCATTTTGCACACGTAGCTGTTCTCTAGCAGTGCATCTGCAGTTAGTATTTTATCTGTTTTGGGTCTTATTTTCCACACTGAGAAAGGCAGTAACGCTGATAGCTCAGTGCACAACACAGAGCTTAAAAACATCCAAAAGAAGCCATTGTAAAAGAAAGAATGATTACTCTCTGTCTTCAGTGACTGCAGGGTTAACTTGTGACAAGTGTATATGCAAGATTATTGTGGGCTGGGAAATAAAATAAACTGAATGCCTGAAATAAGTTTGCTTAAAAAATAGTAAGAACTAGTGTAATTTCATTTCTCTTTTCTTGTACAACTGTCTTCTTTTGCCAGTGGTACCAAGGCATAAATAATACTTTCTTCGTTATCTTAACTAATTCCATGTAATATACTCTTCCATAATTAATTGGTTTTGATCATTCTCCTTCACGGTGATTTACTATTTGAGTCTATTTATGCTAGCTGTTCATGTAAGGTACCTCACTGAAGGAGGACAGACATCACAATGCTTAATGTTATATATAGACTGGAATCAATCTTCTGTGAGTTAGGTGTGCAGGTCTAAGTAGACTGCCTTTATGCATGCATGGACTCCAGATGTTTTACATCCATTGCTTCACATAATTTACAGCCTAGGCTGGACATGCCTGAAGATGCTTCATCTTCTGTCAGCAAAGCTCTTTATATCCAGAACTGCTTAAAGCTTGATACCTGTAGATCACCTTAAAATCTTCGTAAAATGGCTGGCTCACTTATGTTCAAGCCCACACTCTTCAAGAATGTCAGTGAGGCATTAGGGTCATGTCTCTTGTTTAGGATTTGATCATGATTCTTAGTCATTTCAATCTGGATTAGATTTCTCTCCTGTTTTATTAGCCTTTGAAACAATTTCAGCAATGTATCCTGAATGCAAAGTATACAGCCTTGTGTGGAGTTCCTGTGAGGATAACAACTCTCTTTCCAGTTCCAGCAAAAGACTTTCATGTTTCTTAAAATTCAACATGAGATTAGCCATGCTGACTCCATACAGTGCTCACAGAGGTAATGACATTACTCACAGGCTTAAAATTTAACATATATTTCAAAACTGTGTATACACTGATTGATATTTTTAGTAGGAAATCACATATCTTATTATTGTGCTTACTTGTTATTAATATGAGAATGTATCAGCTGAATCTTGATACCAAGAAACAAGGCTGATTTGATATAAGGCCTTGTAACACAAAACACAACTCCCACTACCTGAAATGAGGAATGAGATAATGTGCATGTTCACCAAAGGGTCAATGTACTTCCGCTGAGATCAATGCAAAGAACTTCCAAATTCCAGCATCAAGGGAATCAGATTATCCAGCCAAAGCAGTGAATATTCAGTTACTGAGAATTTCACAGCCCTCCTGAAAACAACAGGTGTGATGTCCTACAGGACAGACTGTTGGCAATAGCCACTTGCCTTCAAAATGATAGAAATACTAATCTCACTACATCCATGTCAGCACTTTGCTTTTAGAAGACTGGGTTTCATTGTATTGCATTAATTTGCAAGGTAAACTCATCTTGTTTTGTTCTGGAATGCTGGTGAGTTTAGGAGGTTCACAGTATATTGCCAACTAGCTTTTAAAGACAGCAATAAATAGTATAAATAAATATCTGGATCAGAAAACAGCTTTTGAAGCCGTAGGGAGAGCACAAGTGTTTCTATAACCTTTCTGTGGAGTTCCCTGTTTTAGAAATCTAACTACATTAACAGCCTTCTGTGTTTCTATTCCAGCCTGAGGTAAAAAAAAAAATCTGATAAATCACCTTATCTTTTGCTAAGTGTTTATCATTTTTTATCCCTTATTCCCTTATTTCAGCAATGTTGTTATCTGAAATTTAATCTTAAGTACTTGATCAACTACTTTGCTTGATCAAGGTTTTCTACATCACATAAGCTGAAGTTTTTCCAGTTAACCTTTTTTTTTTCAGTAGAAGCTGCGATTTTAATGTTTTGACCTGAAAAACCAAACTGATTGGCTTCCGCTTGATACAGAAACACATCCATCCATTTATGTCATTAAACTAACTTTGTATATATGAATATATATAACAATTAGGTATTTAAGTCTTACCTGAAAGAAAAAAAGTAATAAAATCAAATTACACGTGTTAAAAGCAGGCATTTTAAACAATCATGACAATCATTATATTTTCGTATTTGCTATCAGAGCGAATTTCATACTTAGGAACCTATTTATATATTCAAAGTTTGATAGCAACTGCTGCTCTTAAGTGTGCATTCGTTTATAGCTGTCATATAAAACATTTTCAAAAACCAAAACTCATTAGTTTAATGAGTAGAATGGTTGAATATGTCAGTCTGATAACTTATTCACTGAATTTCAGCATATTTCTTTCAGAAAATAAACTGGTCATTTTTTTTTTTTACAAATTCATGAGCCATAACAGCAAGTTACAGGATTGGGGATAAATTCCTAATTATTCAAGAAATTATGTGAGAGATATTGCTAAAATTTCTCAACAAGCTATTTCTAAAAATTCATTGTTACCAGCTGAATTCAATGCATGAGGTTGATGTAATCAAATGCCTATGTTAAAATCTGTTTACCTCTATATCAGTATAACACCACTTACAACCCTGGTTCAGGTAAACAATACTTGAGACACAATGAGACTTAAGGACATGCTGCATTTAAATACACTCAAAAATTGGATTAATCTGGGCTTTGGTCACTAAAGTTGTTTATTTTCTCTATATCTGACTTTGCTCTTCGGAGGGTAAGAACAGACGTATTCCTAAAGTAACTTAATGGGGCTATTTGTTAGGAAATATCTTTTTAGAAACAAAGACTGTCTACTATTGTAATACCTTTTAAAAACTATATTTCTAGGTTCATCACCCTTAAAAAGGGGTGCAATTGATCACACTGGAATAATGGTAGGTATTGAACTTTACTGTTCTTAAAATGTAAGATGAACCATAAAAAACTTTACTGTCTTTTGAAATATTACACACATTTCAGACTGGAACAGCAAATTATGTTCTTAAAATTGTCTCTGGCATTTACAAGTTGTGTCCTTGTTTTCCACACAGGTTAAACAGCAAACGTAATGTTAAAAATAAAAAAGAAGTGTTAAAAATGACTACTTTAAGTGTAAGGCTGGGACATATTTCACAGAATATATGGAAAATCTTGTTTAAAAATTATAGTAAACAATCAAATATTCTTCAGTGCACATAATTAGTATGTACATTATAATTTAAAACTGAGTACTGATGAGTGCTGCTGCGGATCTTTTAAAATCTCTTACAAAATATAAATCGGATAGCCAAGAGAGGATAGCTGATAAACCGTGACATAAGGTTCTCTTTTCCTTTCTTTTTTTTCTCTTTTCTTTGTCTCTCCGCTTGGACTGAAGTTTCTTCTGGCTTCTTCAAGAAAAGTGCACAGACATACACAAATTAATTCCAAAACCATTTTTCTAGATTTCCAATAGACTTGTATTCCTGATGTCTTTTCACATGATCACAAGCAAGACAAGCGTGTGATTCCCAGAACCTAGGAAGATGCACTGAGAAATCCTTCTTCCAGTTGAAATAACTAAGGTACATCTTGTTATTTTTGTCAAGCATCAGAAGATATTCTGCCAGCTCTCTGGGGGAGAGAAAATCTTCCACATGTATGAAAGAGTCTGCTGGAATGTAATTCTCATAATTTTCTCTGGAAGGGCCTAGTACAACTGGTACTGATCCAGCCAGAAGAGCATTGTAAAGTTTCTCAGTAATGTAATCTTTGTGGATTGAATTTTCAAAGGAAAGGTAGAATTTGCAAGTGGAGATAGTTGGAATCAAGTTTTTATCATTGACATAGTCACCAAAGGCTTGTCCATAGGTATGGATTTCAATGTATTTGCTAAGCTCGTTGTAATACTTGACTCGAGCGTGCTCAGGATTCCAGTTACTTACAACCCAACAGACCAAGTTTTCCTTACTTGGTACTTCAAATGTAAAGGAACCTGTACCAACCATCATGAAGCCATAAGGCACCTGAATATCTGAATCACGCCGATAAGTCAGGGTCAGGTTAAAGAGGTGTTCAATGCCACTCTTCTGTGGAGTGTGAGTTGGAGACTCCAAGTTCATCCAAATCCACTTCTGGAATGGTGGCCTGGCTTGCTGAGGTAAATTAGTCAGATCCCAGCTAATGTCCCTGTGATGAATGAGAACAGCATGGGATCTGTTATATAGTGAGCGGTCAATAGTCAGATGGCACCCGTGGATATTGAACATTGTTTGGCAGGATGTTAGATCGAATGTCTGACCAAAGGGCCAAACCCAGATCAAAATAGTAGTTTCATTAAGATTATCAGTTTTGGAAGAAAAGAAACTCTTCATTTTCAAAACTGAACTGGCTGATTCTATAGGACCAGAGATCCAGCTATTTGTTGGTTTGATATAAATTAGTATAAATGCCATGAAACAACCAAGGACAATGAAGATAATAAAAAATGGCCGGAAAATTCCTTTAGATGTCGATGTCATAATTTGTTCTGAGAAAAAAGAGAGGAAGAGAAAGAGAGAAAATAACATCAGGTATTAAATTACAAATATATATGTCCTGTTAAAGCAATCAGACATCAGACATCAAAATGGATAGAACTTCAATATCACTGGGCTGTAAGCTCAGAAATTTCCTTTGAGTGGAGAGTGTATGCATGTTATTCGTGACAAAGCAACAATATTTCTCCTCTTCACATTAAAAGCTAATTGACATAAATGAAAAGCAGGATTTTTACATATCTCATACTTGATATAAATCAGTATATATCTTGAGAAGTCTTTTGGCTTAGAACCTAGGCCAAGAGTTTGAGACACACCAGACAGACAAAATTACCCTTTGATTCAGTCTTTCTGTTTGTGTAAGGGGTAACAAGCTGTAGATTTGGTCCATTCATACTTGTGTGTATATTTGTATGGAGGATATAGGATTAGAGGAATGAAAAAGGAAGGGACTGGAACTTTAATTCTGTAATCAATAAGACTGTTAGAAAACTAGTTCATGCCTGATGGCTACATGGGGATGAACATCCATGCCTTCTCCAGAGGACTCCTAAAATAGCTATGGAAGGAGAGCAGCAATAGAGGTTTTTCAGCTGCTCTGTTCCCATATGCAGCCTCACATAGTTCCCACATAAAGAAAAATGAGTAAAAAGATGTGCTTAAATATTTGATTATGTTTTTATGCCACAGCCCTGTGTTAAAAATTAGAAAAGTAGAGGTATGTTGCATCTTTATGAGATACCATTTTTTCCATGGGAGAAAAAGGGTTGAGCGAGGAGTTCATATAGTCTCCTTTGTCCTCTCTCTGGTTGTCTCTTCCTGAGAGAAACGATAAATCTCTTTCCAGAAATTCTCTTCCACATGGTTCTTGTGAAACTTAGCAAAGTTAGGGCTTGCTTATTGCTAACCTTTGCTCCTGAACATAGCCCTAGAACTCAGAGGTGTTCTAAAAATAAAATCAGTTAACCATGTACAGAGCATTATGACATACAAGGAAAAAGGAGTGGAAGTTAGTAACCAAAAAGAAGTGTTCTGAATATACTGGCCTACCGTAGAAAAGTAATTCTACAGTGCATTTCAGTGACTTTAAAATTTCTGGCTTTCTTTTTCTGCATATTTTTCAATAATTTGTGGTTTTGTTACCTTTACTAACGAGCTCCACAAATTTTTTTATTAAAATCCCACCCTAAAAATCCCTAAATACATACTTAAAATACAAAATACACCTATGAATAAGTAAAAAAGATAAATTCAAAGTCACAGAAAACAGAAAGAGAATTTCAGGCCTTTTAAGCCGGTTTCATAGCTCATCTCCTCTAACCTGTGAAATAAGTGGTTAAACTCAGAATGAAGTCATGGTAGTGTGTGATTCAGAGTTCCATTAATGCAACATAACTTTGCTGCTTTGTGAGTATAAAAACTGATATGTGAGTGTAGCACTACAGTTACAACAAAAGTGTTTTCACATTCATTGTTGAGGAAACGAAAAAGGAGGTAACATCATGCTTAGCTTTACTCTAACATTATATCTTGAGTAAAAAGGAATTTGCCACAATATCTCATCTGTCCTGGGATGGCAGATAGTCTTAATTCTGGTTTTAGTTATTGTGGTGGGTTAACCTTGGCTGGCTGTCAGACAGCTGCTCTCTCACTCAGCAGGACAGGGGGAGAAAATAAGATTAAAATCTCATGGGTTGAGGTAAGGACAGGGAGATCACTCACCAATTACTGTCACAGGGAAAACAGATTCACCTTGGGGAAAATTGATGTGATTTCTTGCCAATTAAAATAGAGTTGGATAGTAAGAAACAAAGACAAAAGTTAAAATACCTTCTCCCCCCAAATTCTTCCCAGGCTCAACTTCCTCCTTCATTCCCAACTCCTCTACCTCCTCTCTGCCCCTGAGCCATGCAGAAGGATGGGGAATGGAGGTTTGAAGTCAGTCCACAACGATTCCTCTCAGACACTCCTTCCTCCTCACACTTTTCCCCTGCTCCAACATGGGTCCTTCCCATGGGGTACCGTCTCTTCAGGGAATATCTCCCTGCTCTGGCGTAGGGTCCTCCCCAGGCTGCAGTGTGGATACTCCACCACCATGGTCCTCTGTGGGCTGCAGGGGAATCTCTGCTGCAGTGCCTGGAGCACCTCCTCGCATCTTCCTTCTCCCACCTTGGTGCTCACAGGGTTGTTTCTCACATTTTTTACCCCTCCTGCCTCACTGCCTGTCCCTTTCTTAAATATGCTTTCCCAGAGGTGCCACCATCTTGTCTGCGGGGCTCAGCCGCGCCCTGCGGTGGGTCGGTTGGAGCCGGCTGGAAACGGCCAGGTCCCGCACGTGCGGTGGGTGGGTTGGAGCCGGCTGGAACCGGCCATGTCCGGCACGGGGCAGCCCCGGCCTCTCCTCACAGAGGCCGCCCCTGCAGCCCCCGCTGCCAGCGCCTCTGCACCTGCACCCAAACCAGATATATAAAGTGTAGTGGTATGTTGAGTCTGATCCTTTTGCCTCGGCCCTTTTCTTTAGGACATAGTTTAGTTATCAGGTCCTCTCTGCTTGCAGCAAAATGATCCTGAAGGGAGTAAAGGGGAGGAACTGTCGTGTCTATGGCTTTTCCACTTATCCTCGTAAGTTTAAATCCCTCTGAAAGAAATATGTGGTTTTACAGCAACATCGCATTTGGGGTTTTTTTAGCCTATGTTGATTTTTGCTGGAAAATATGTCTAGAGGGGAGGTTCTGACCCACAATAGCAGAAGGCTTCTTCCCTGCCTTACTATAGTGAAAGTCAGAACGGGGTGTCTGGGGAAGAAGGGATTTAGTTTGAGCAGCTCTAGGAGATGAAGCTAAAGGAAAAAACAAGAGGCTGAGCTGATCTTCATGTAACTCTGTTCTTTATTTCTGTGGTATTGAAAGCAACACACAGAATAGGTATAGCTTTTCACTGAAGAGGTCGCATGACTTGAGTTTGAACAATAGGATGGGAAAGGCATCTGTTCACAGAGACTGTTCATTTTCTAGGGATTGAAATGGTTGAAAAATGAGAAAAAGACCTTAACATTGTGCCTTGTAACTTAGTCGCCCTCCAGTTAAAAGCCCTTTGACACAAGCCTCTCTGATAGGGATTATTTTACACTAACTTCTTCTGCTAACTAATAAAAAACCCTGCATCATCACATGGCAATTCTTGCTACATAGGAAATTACAAGATATTATGTATTCTGTTCTCTGCTTGAAATTCTAGTGTGTCAACGGTGTTGCGTTTGTGTAGGAAGATTTGAATTTTAGTGCCAATGTGAGGATAAACACTTGCTGTTTGTGCTAACCAGAGTACCAATATTAACATCTCACAACATTAAATAGGTGAGTTTACCTATTTTACCTGTTTTCTTGCATTGCTTTACTGCCCTGTGAACTCATGTGCCCCTCCTGATCTGGGATCATGGTTTGTAGATTTTGTCTTTCACCTAAACACTAGCCTACAGTCAGAATAATCCTTTTTAGTTTTACATCCTTTAGATTCAGAGAACTAACTGTTCATTATACAGGCTCATACATCCATTAGATGTATAGGCACCACTGGCATGTTTCACTTTGAAACTACTGCTAATGGGATGGTGGAAAAGGGTTGTAAAAACAAGACCCATTAAAACCGGGAGTGAGAGGCTTGCAAGGAAGCGGAAGACCTGAGCAGAGTCCTAAAAATACCACTTACCTATGCCCTAAGGAGTTGGACAGGATTTTGTTATGGAATTCTATTTTTCTATTGAATTTTTTGTTAACTCTGGTAACAGCTATTAAGACGTGCTCTGGGAATAGCAGTAGTTTTTCAGGGTAAAGTGCTAACCTCAGATGCAATAACTTCTGTGCTTCATAAAGCAGATTGAGGAACCTATGGAATGGACCAGGAAACTCTGCCTTCATGGCTTTTGGGACTGAGTCCTGTACACAGTCAGGTAGCAGTACAGTGAAGGCATGTGGTAAGCATCTGTGGATAAAAACTTTCATTGAGAAGTAAGTAGCTTGTCTGTACTGCTAGGAAATATAGATTTCACGGGTTTTTTTGTCCACAAGAATTCATGGAATTTTTTTTTCACAATATTCTCCAAAATGTGGAGTCTTTTCCATATTTATTTATTTCCTTCTCTTTTGTGCCCAAGATAACCATCAAGCTCCTGCTGTAATTCTCACTATAAAGGTGATGCTAAGGAGACATTTGTTATAAGACATCCAGCCAAGCAACCTTAGCTCACCCTTCCTCTTTCATGGCTTTCCTTCTACCAGAATCACAAATTTCCCTTTAGTGGATCCCCTCCCCCATCAATCTTTGGCATGCCAGACTCTGAAAAGAAAATTTTGTCAAAGAAATGTGTTTACTGAGACTTTTGCCAAATGGAAGGATTCGGTACTTTTGATAGCTTTGTTATAAAGTACATTTGAGAGTGTTGTGGCATAGCAAGTATTTTCTAGGTGCTTTTTTTACAAGTTGAAAGTATAGTATTTCATCTGTACAAGACCATTTTTCTTAGTACAAAACATAGCAAGGCTCCTTTTTAAGTGCAAAACTTGGCATTCCATCAGCAAGCAACTCCATTTAGTAGCAACACAAACAGAGAGATAGTAACAGGGTACCAGCAGCATTAACCCAAGTACACCAGGCAAGGTTTGCAAAATATATCTATTATGTCAATGCAACATGTTCACCAAGAAATAAAATGGAATTTTATGGAAACTCTTTTATTATGGCTTCACTATGACAGTGACTTCTCAATCATTCCAGAAGGGATAGACATGTATTTTTCCGGTTATGCAACACTGCAGGAGGGAGAAAATGTAACCTTTTTGGTCAATAATATCACTGCTTGTTTCCCTGGTATATTTGTATACCAGTTTCTCTGGTATACCCTCAAGTTTTTGCCAGTAGCAAAAATACCTACTTGCAGAAGTATAACTTTCATTACTAGCCCAGTACGGAGATTTTCCAAAGGAAAAGGACAGTAGTTTAAAATTAAGTTGGACCAAAGATTTTTGAAATCATGGACAGTGAATAATGAATAAAAAAATCACTTGCTATGTTTCTCATCTTAGAATTCTTAAGTGATATGGACTAACTCTTACCTTCATCATCACTTGGTCTCAGAGTAACTCAAGAAGAAATACTTAACAACCTCAAGATAGTCCCTGAGGATTACTCCTGGGACCAGACAGGGCATTTCTGGCACAGAGGATTTATCAAGGTTGAGGAGCAGAAGGACAGGGAGGCAAACAGAGGTTTCAGAGATAGGCCCATTTAAAAGAAGACAGGTAGCTAGCTAGGTAGATACCCTGGGACTATAAAAGGACGGTCGAATGCAGTGGGAACTGATAGGAATCACAAGCAAACAACTGTTATCGTTAAAACAAAAGCTCATTTGAAATTGCTCTCCCTGTCCTCTGGCATGTTTCACCAGCCTCGGCCATGACATATCTGCATTTATGCTAAGAGCTGTGTTTTCTTAGACCACATTTCCAATCAGCTGGAGCTTTTTCACCTGTAGTATTAAAAGAGAACTGATTGCCTCAGGATAGCCTGATTGTGACTCCTTATCTCCAAGTAACTGCTGTGTGGACATGCCCCAAACTGCTTTTGCTTTAGCCCTCTGAGACTGAAGAACGCTTATTTTTATTGGAATTAACTCTCACTGCTCCCAGTTATGCTTCTTCTGTCGCAACCGGAATGGTGGATTTCCCCGCCCCCACCCCGCTATCCAAACATGGTCTTGCTTCCACGCCTTTCCACGCCTGTCCCACAGATTTCTGAAAACAGCCCAGTATGAAAAGGCTCAACAGAGCTGCATACAGTTAAAGGCTGAAAGCTGAATGAGCTGCTAATCTCAGACTGCATATTTTTATTCTATTGTTTGCAACATTCCTTTTCTTCCCCTCTCCACCTCCTTTGTTTTCTGGTTATTTGTTCAATTCCTCAGATTCCAGTTTTGTGTATTTGCACTTTGAGAACAGCATAGAATCATTTTATTCAACAGTGGTAATTTTTATTTTGAACAGTTTTAGAAAAATGATCTAAGAGCACCCAGAGGACAGGTAGTCATTAAGGTAGATTGCTTAGGGATGGTGCTGAACCCATCACTGGAGACTGTTAAGATGAGGTTAGACAAGCACGACTAAGCAATGAGAGATCAGATTCTGCCCCCAGGTCCTGGGGCTGGGCTAGATGACCTCACTTGATTCCTGCCAGCCTTGTGCTCAGTGATAATGTTAAACACGGATTCTTGCAAAATGCACCTAATAAAAACACAAGCTGGCAGTCTAAAACTGCAAAGAATTGCTGAATAAATGAGTAAAAAAGTCCCCCATCTTGAAACTTGACTTGCAAACTGTGAAATAGCCATAGTGTATACAGTGAAAATGTGAAGGAAATTGAAAAATTGCATGGCAAACAATAACAACGAACGCAAAATGTAAAACTTCCTGTCTATTGCTAGCTGGGGTATTACTGCTTTTTTGAGAATCTCTGAACCTTGTCCCCTCAGGCCTTGCTGAGGAAAACCCTACTCTCAGCTCCCTTCTCCCAATTGCGGTGCAACACACAGTGTGCTGCTGTGGCTCAGCAGTCCCCAGCCTTTCCCTGTCATCTCTTCTTCTCCCCACAGCAGTCACGCATTGCTGCTCTCCAGCTGTTTAGGCAACAGTTCGGTGGTTCCTTTCTGCGATCGAACTGTATAGCAAAAGGCATTAACCAGGGACACAGAGTTTCTTAGAATAAGAGAGGGAAATGGCTACAGCACTGCTATCCATACTGGAGTGACCTTATCTCCACCCTGACTGCCACATATGAAAAAAAAAAGAAGAGAGAAGTGGAATTACTCAAAAATCCTATCACCAAGGAACTTTTCCAGACGATCTGGCATTTATGTCAGAACACCCCACTTCACACTGCAGCTGTGTCACTTTCTAATTAGGAGCTTTTAAGTTTGCTTTAGAGGGAGCAGTAGTGCTCTACATTCCCTCCCTGGCACAACTGGAAAATACACGCATTCAAAGCTATCAGAAACCTCAGCAGCACTGCCAGCCTTGGTAACATGCAGAGACAGGACCTTTTTTACCTTAACTTCCACGTTGGCTTGTCCGCATCACAGCTAGTTTATGACTGATAGCATTCTGTGAAAGAGGTGGTGGTTTTCCATACTGTGCTAGCTACAGAAAGGGGAGTTCTTCACTGCCGTAGCTTAGTAGCAAACTTTATCTGCCTTGCCAGCAAAGTGCTTTTTATCTTCCTGAAGATAAAGCTCATCCTAACTATGCAGCACAAGCCAGTCCATGCTTCTTTCAAAAGCCCTGAAAAGGCTCTGCACCAAATGAAGCTGATCAAAGAAAAGCTGCTCCAGAAGCAAGCGATCTCTTTCTCTCTTCTTTCCATTTGGTTTGGGGACAGCAAACTGTCGTTCTCTCTGATCTGCCAGAACTGCAGAAAGAGCTCTTCAGTAGCTTTGTGGCTGACTTGTAAAACTGCAGCTGACCAGCTGAAATATGAATAACATATCTGCATAAACTATGTATTTGTGATGGCCACCAGCCCACCAGAAAGCCCTAGTTAATTCACAGTAGCTGTGAAAATAGTGTGAGCTAAGCCAAACAGAGATGGAGCATGAAGAGGCAGAATAACCATAGGCTCTGCTGTGCATGTGTGCTAAAGTCCACATCTCAGAATCACAGTTACTTCGGGCTGATTTCCTAGTATATAGTTCCCTAGTAAAATGGAAAAACACCTCCCCATGCAAAGCAGACAAATCAGAATTAGGAAAGAGCAGAAGATGCCTGCCTATAATAGTGAACACTTACTGTAGGGGACATTACAGCTGTAGCAAAGCAAGACTTTTGGAGCTCTAAACACCAGCTGTTTGTGTAGATATGATTAGAGGCGGTGTGCAGTAGTTACACTGCTGAATGTTGCTGCATAGGCAAGCTCGAAAATTTTAATTGGGATTTAATGCTGCTTTTTCTGCAGATACAGCTGCATAGATTTGGAGGATTCTGCCAGTGGCAGCATAACTCCTGAGACAGCTCTGTAGCCTAGAAAGAAATCCTGTGAGGCCTCTAAAAAATATCAGAAAATCCTCATAATCTGATCTCTACTTAACATTTCACTTCTCTGCCTGCCTAGCACCTTCTCCTTAAGAAACTTGTTATACCTCTGGGTTTGGGATCTGTACTGATGTAACTGTTTTTTTAAGATGCAGGACAACATTCTTGCTTTAATTTGCAAAGTCTTAAGTGCTATGGATACTAGTTGCCAGAGAGTCAACCACTGCCCTCGCGAGAAAAGAAAGCAACTGAAGTGCTCACGTCAGTTGCAATTTGCTCTATGGCTGAAAGGGAGGATGGCATTTACTAACACAGTCAGAAGGAAAGTGGAGAAGAGAGGTGATGATTTACTGGCCTATTTTTTTGAAATATGTCCACATTCTTTACCAAAAAATTTTTTTCTTTCTTCTTCCCCGCACAGGACGAAAGGACAGACATTTATTTTAGAAATCCAGCTGACTGAATTGGATCTCTTGAGTATTCTGAACAAAGAAGTAACTAAGTGTTAGTCAACATGACTCATGATGGCCAAGACTCCTTATCCAGGTTCTGCTAGTTGTTGTCTAAATGACCTGAGCAGAGCTCCTCACTGCTCTAGCTTTCATAAAAAGCATCAGTGACTCAAAGCTTCCAGTTAGAGTCCATGTATAGAGACTACAAATCCTTCATATCATAGAATACTGAGTGCCAAAAAATGGTGGTTGCTTATTTTCCATCTGTGAAAAGTGCAATTCAAGTAAGAGATGTAATGCAGAGCACTTGTGAGTGTAATGACATCAGCACTAAATTCATTGACAATTGGAAAAATGGAAGAATAGCACCAACCATTTTCCCATTGCACGCCAATAGCTATGTTTTCAAGGTGACTTGTGTTGGTAGTGCTAAACATTTTAAAGAAAGAGGCTGGTAGGTGTAAGATAGAAGGTAGTAATGAAATGCTTTGTCTTACTGGAGCAAACTAATTAGTAAGTCACTACAAAGATTAGCCAGGTTTGGCTGAAAACAAGAACAGAAGACTTTTAAGAGTCCAATCCAAGTGGCTTCTTGCTCATGCACAGAGAGAAAGAGCAATATCCATACAAAGTAAATTCAGAATAATTCCTAATAATATTAAAACAAATTTAAACGTATGCAACACACAAAAACAAAAATATAATTCCCCCAAACCTAAAGCATTAAATAGAAAGAATGAAAACATATTTTAAGACGAATATATATTTTAGGTAGTGTATATTGTAAAACCATCAAAAATAACAATCCCTAAACCTACCCCACACTGCATATTCCTCTGAGAAAACAAAACTGCAGTTGAGAGAAACCAGTGGTTAATTTCTTGGATGTCTCTTTGTGCACATAACAAAAGGAAGAGCAGAAAGCTGGAACTACTAGAATAACAAGCTGAGAAATACAAAGCTTAAAAAGTCACTAAAATGACTTTCTGTAGAAAAGTAAAAAAGAAATCCTTTAGTCAAGAAATAGCAAATACATAAGAGGAATGAGTTGACAGAATAACAGTCTGAAAAAATCCTCCAGTAGTTACAAACGCCTACATATTCTAAGATGATAGTTTCTTGTTACTACTTACTGTCTGGTTTAACATATGCAACGATGATTCTGAGAGTAAATCTCAAGGTTAGAATACGGGAATGAAGAATATTCTGCACAGGCTTTTGACAGTACATTGTACAAAGTAGATCAGTAGTTAGTGCAGAGACCATACTTCATTTGAAAAAACTCAAGCTATTTGCTATTTCTTAGCTTATTGTCTTCCCTTTATGCTTATTAAAAAGAGAAGTTAAATATTTGCAGGTTAAGTTAAAGCAGTTCATTCTGATGTTCAGATGTTTTACTGTCATACATTATTCTACTCTTGACAGAGCAAAAATTTCATAATGAATTAATAACATTTTTGCCACCACAGTAACAATTTAATGTAAAATTATTTACTATATCTTTGAAATAGAATTTGCCAAGCAGTCTTTTGCCCGTCTTAAGTTTTGCAACCCACAAAAGGGTACAACCCTACTGTACATGTTAAAAAGAGGTATTTAAACAGGGGAAAGAAAGAGTTTTCATTTGTTCCTACTACATGAGAAAGACTTTATATAGCCATTTTACTCAGAAAGTAACTTTTGAAAGAAAGTCAGTGGAGATAGCTAGGAGGAAGTACAAGGAGAAAGTGAGAGAGCAAGGGGAATAAATTGGAAAAGAGTAAAAAAAGGAGCTAGATATGAGATTAGCAGCACTATATTTAATTCTGTATTCCTCTGCTTTAAGGACATTAGTGTAAAGAAAAATTATGGCAGGCAGTTGCCTTGGCAAACAGTCTGTAAATCCCTGGCGTTAACACAGTTTAGCAAGTGTGAGTAAGACTAATTTGATGACAAGAATGATAAGAGGTTGACTCAATCAATCCCTGGTTGATTAGGCTACCCCAAATCCTAAGGAGCCCCAAACCAGAAACAGGCACTACTCATAGGGATCAGGGGAAATGCTGGTATCTGGCTTTGAAACTGCAGCCCTGAAAAACCTCTTTCATTTGTCTCTTAATGCTGGTCATGCTTAAACTCTCTCTGGCCCTCTGCTTTTCAGGCTCCTGTGCACTTAGCAGCCTGGTGCCAGCACATCCCCAGAAGGGGCTCATTCTTCACAGGGAAGGGCCATTCAAAATCGATAAACTAGCTATGCCCCCAGCTCTCAGCCCTGAGGATGTAGATGTGCCTACAAAGAGCAGACTCCATCTTAAATACAGTAGTAGCAGCTGCTTTTTGTTTGCCTGATTTTGAAGAAAGAGGCATAGGATGAAGTCCTTTTATGCAAGCAGTTGAAGTTATGACCTATTAGATATGAAACCTACTTCAGCCTCAAGTGATTCAGACCTAGATATTTCACTTTCCTTAAAGATTTCCTAGCTCCTCGGTGACAATGGCTGTCCCTTTTAAAATGTATGAAGAGCTTTAGGATTAGAGGGGAAGAATCCTTTCCTCCTTATTTGGTGCCCTAGCTGCTAATCAAGACACTGTTATTTTCCCTTGACCTCTTTCAGTCCCTTGCCTATTGACTCCCTAATGATTTATGCCCAGGGGCACATCTGCAGCAGTAGATGGTGAAGTCAACTATGCAATTTACAACCTTGTAAAGCAAAATGCTGTAGGGAGGTGGCAGAGGTAGTTTCAATCTCCTTTGCTGGAAAGGTCACAAAACCCAGTCTGTATTCTGGGTGAATCCTCCTCTGGCTGTGTTTAAGAATGTGTAATTCCCTACTTTATTCATAAAAGAAAGGGGTAGCTCTCTGATCTCAAGAGAGGATTCCCATCTCTGAATCCCAAGAAGGACCCACTCCTCCAGAGTTTCAGATGTGCCTTGGTGAGGGATGGAGGAATACACATCCCAGTCCTGGTTCTGGGAAACCTCTTCCACTGCTTGTGCTGTGTGTCTCCATCCTTAGGTGCCTAACTAATTTCCTGCATTAGGTAGGAGGTCTCGGTGAAGGCATGCAAGGAATTAAGATGGGGTATTGTTTAGTCTCTGTGAGCAGTTAACAAGGTGCAACCTTGAGGGAAGGAACAAGAGAATCACAAAAGAAACACAACTACTGAACCTTGAGTGAACTATCCTAATTAACATCTAATTAACATATATTTGGCATAATAGAAACCTGCCCCTAGGCAGGGAAAGCACCGTACTCACAAAAGCCCATTCCTCACTGAGCATGCCTAGAAAAAAAGAAGGATGCTGTGACTTTAAGTGGAGACGAGGTTTGTGAGAGCCAATGGGAACAAGGGTAACAGAGCCAACTTTTTAAAAAATACTGATAACTGTTGCTCAAACTGTATAAATATTTTCTGTGTGTTAACTGAGGCGTGCTAGCTTTGTGGATCTACCAACTAGCACCCAACTCTGCGCAGATTTGGAATAAAAGCAAATATCTCAGCTCTGTGTGTTTTTAGGCTCTCTGCACACCGTGTGGAAGAACCCATATTTGGGACAACATAGGCACCCTATGGAAGCTCTTGGGGGAACAGCCAGCCATGCTGTTGCTTGGTGGACAAACTGGTTTCTGAGTGCAGTCTTTGGTCTGCATGATCAGGTGTGGTCAGATGTCACATAAAACAAAGACAAAAATACCACAACTTCCCTCCCAACCAGATGAAATGGGATTTCTGCTAGAATACAGATATATCATAGGTTCTCATAAAGGGAGTGAAATCAAAAGCAGTAATAATAATATTAGGAAATCTTGACTGTACTGAACAGCATCTTGGTCTGATGAAGGGCAGTACAGTTTTGCCAGGGCAGTTAGAGCCTGCTGGTGCCTGACATGTCTCATATATGGGACAGAGAAAAAAGTGGTAAGAGGACTTCCTGGCTGTTCTATCAGTTTAACTTGAATTTAGTTGAGTTGAATTTAATTTGTGTTAATTTAAGTATTAATCACTTTCTGTCTCATTTTTGACACCTATAGTGTTAGTCTGATGACGTTCCCTCTTTTAATAAAATACTGTAAAATCTACAAATTAGTAGTAACATAAAAGCAAAATAAAATGTTGCTTTAGTAATAACAATACTTCCACTTCTGAAATGCCTTCCCTTAAAGAATCTTTTGGACTTTTACAAACATTAATTAAGTCAGAAAATTATTATAGAAACTAACTGCTTTATGGGGAGAAAAGGAGGGGTGGAAATGAAGCCCAGAATGATAAAGTGATTTCCACAATATCATAAAGATCTTAACACATATTTGACAATGATGATTTCAATTTACATCAGTAAACAGTTGAGTCTGTGGACAGAATATTTTCTTTCAAAGAAATGTCACCAGAAACTAGTCATATCACGTTTTTTCAGATCAAATATCTCTGTATGTATCTTTGTTTCAAATTGCTGAAAACAGATCCTAATCTTCTCAATTGTAAGAAGTTTGTAAAGAGAAATAGAAGATTTAATCAGATTTAAGTCAATGACCCCTTGATCTGTACAATAAGAAAAATCACAACCCTTTTTCAGAACTATAGTCTAAACTTTGTCAACAAAGCTGGATTTTCTGAAGGACAAGAAGTATCAGAGATTAAATCTTGCTCACAGAAACACTGGAAAACCTTCTATTAATTTCAGTATCGTTAGGGTTTTGTTCTTTCAGTTGATTGCAGCGACATGTAAGGAGTGAGAAGAAGAGCTCAAAAGTTATTTCTGTGTGATTAAAGTTAACTTAGAAATTAAAAACCTAAGGGCAACTCAGGGGACAGCAAGACAGATGTAAGTCAGAGCTCAGGGAATCTAAATCACAGAACCACAGAATCACAGAATCATTAAGGTTGGAAGGGACCTTTGAGATCATCAAGTCCAACCATCAACCCAACACCACCATGCCCAATAAACCACGTCCTGAAGTGCCACGTCCACACAGTTTTTGAACACTTACAGTGATGGTGACTCCACCACCTCCCTGGGCAGCCTGTTCCAATGCTTGACCACTCTCTCCGTAAAGAAGTTTTTCCTAATATCCAATCTAAACCTCCTCTGGTGCAACCTGAGGCCATTTCCTCTCATTCTACTGCTAGTTACTTGGGAGAAGTGACCAACACCTACCTCACCACAACCCCCTTTCAGGTAGTTGTAGAGAGCATCCTCTTCTTCTCCAGGGTAAACAACGCCAGTTCCCTCATGCCGCTCCTCATAAGACTTGTGCTCCAGACCCCTCACCAGCTTCGTTGCCCTTCTCTGGACATGCTCCAGCACCTCAATGCCCTTCTTGTAGCGAGGGGCACAAAACTGAACACAGTATTCGAGGTGCAGCCTCACCAGTGCTGAGTACAGGGGCACGATCACTTCCCTACTCCTGCTGGCCACACTATTCCTGATACAGGCCAGGACGCTGTTGACCTTCTTGGCCACCTGGGCACGCTGCCGGCTCATGTTCAGCCAGCTGTCAACCAGCACCCCCAGGTCCTTTTCCTCCAGGCAGCTCTCTAGCTACTCCTCCTCAAACCTGTAGCATTGCATGGGGTTGTTGTGGCCGAAGTGCAGGACCCGGCACTTGGCCTTGTTAAACCTCATACAGTTATGCTGTATGCTGGAAGAACTTACAAGTAATAAACACTCTCCCACATACACACATATACACAGACATACACAATCTATAATCTTAGGAAAGATTTAATCATGTATGGAAACCGTGTCTCAGTTTTCACACCAGCAACATTTTATAAACAGAAATATAAACTTACATATATATATTTTAAAAAATACGCACTAATTATGTGGTATTTGTATCATATTTAATTTTTTAGATTCCCTGAAATAGGTTTTATTAGTTCTGCTTTATATTTCTTTGTATCTATACCCTTACCTATAAGTATGTAAGTATATACACATACACACGTATCTTATGGATATATAGGAAACTACTGCCCAACCTGCTGGACATGGGCAGAGGCAGTGGCCCTAATGACATGTGCTACTGCTTCGCAGTCTGACAGCCAGCAGGTGCAGAAGGCAATGGAGCGACTACTACTGCCATGCTGGCAAATAGGAGGGAGAGAAACAGAGCATTGAACTCACTGAAGCACTGAGCCGGGGCGGGGTGGGTGAGGAGACGGAGATTATTATATATGAGACATAAAATCTTTTTCTTTCTTATATACTTTAACCCTTTTTGCAGAGAGGACATGAAATAAAGCATTGATCCCAAACAGTTCCTTCAGTAGGAAGCACAGCACCAGGCTGAATGCTGCAATCCTAAAGATTATTTATGGCATGAGATTGCTATAGGAGTCACTTCCTAGTTCATACGGAATCCATTGTATAGCATTAGTAAAAAGCCTTAGGCCGCAAGCTATGATCTTTGACCTAGATACTGATGAACATACACTGAACTCTGACTTAGTTACATGAGGGGAGGCCCTGAAACCTGTGTAAATTAGAAAGATAGTCACGTCCATCAGCAGAAGCTGTCTCCTTGAGAAAAGAAAAGGAACAGCCCAGCTGGAGACAGTGGGATCCAATGAGGAACAAGGAGACCCCAGGTCCAAATACTACTCTTGGACTGAACCGTCTCACGATGGGAGAGGAACTTAGACTCTAAGGGTATAATTGCCCAGAGATTCTTTCGTTCAGGGTCCCTCTCCAGAAGCACCCAGCTCAAGTTGCTCTATGCCGCTGTACCACCTGATAAATGCGTCTGGCCTACGTCATGTTGGAGATTCTGCTTCGAGAAACCCAGGGTCAAGCCTGAGGGAAGAGGAAGTGCCCGAGAGTGAGTGTGTGTGTGTGAGGAGTCGAAAGGGGCACCCGTCGGCTCACTGGAGTCACCCTGTGAAGGCTCCGGCCCTAGCAGTTAACGTCTCGCGTGGTGTGTGTGCGACTCCTTGACTGGCAGCGGCTTCTCCCTTAACAAGATGCATAAGTACGTAAAGTATTCATGTACTTAAGTACTTCAGTACTTAAAGGGGGCTTATAAGAAAGATGGGGACAGACTTTTTTAGCAGAGACTGTAGTGATAGGACAAGGGGTAATGGTTTTAAACTAAAAGAGGATAGATTTAGACTAGATGTAAGGAAGACACAAGGTGGTGAAACACTGGCACAGGTTGCCCAGAGAAGTGGTAGATGCCCCATTCCTGGAAACATTGAAAGTCAGGTTGGACGGGGCTCTGAGCAACCTGGTCTAGTTGCAGATGTCCCTGCTCATTGCAGGGGGTTGGACTAGACCTCTGAGGTTCCCTTCCCACCAAAAGATTCTATGATTCTATGAGACCTCTGTATACATATCTGGAGATGGGAAATCTACCTTTAGACCTTTTGAAAAACTCCAGCATGGAAAAGAAGGCAGTCACTCAGATTAGGATGCTGATGAATTATGTCATGGGGGGATGGGGTAGATTTACTCAAGAATCATTCCTAATAAACAAGCAAGCATGTTTATTGACATAGTTGATATGAATATAAAGATAAAGGATTCTTGAAATCCAATTTAGTTTCCATTCGTATTCTGCCCCTTTTTGCATTGTCTGTGTCAACAATGATCATCACCTTCATTTTTATCACCAGTCAGTTTCTTTCAAGTTTTCTTTGCTTTTAGGTTTTGAGTCATAAATATGACAAATATGAAAATTGTTTTCAACCAGCTATTTCTAGAGGATTAATTTTAACTGCCAATACAAAGGTCTAAGACTTATGTGTGTGTTTAAAAAAAATAAAATTCTTAGGACATTTTAGAATAAACTCTTCCAAAGGTTTTTTCCACATCTTCTGTTTATTTTCTGAGTTATTCTTTTCAGCTTCCTATGTCATGCCTGAGATCTTAGCATCTGTTTTTGTTATTTTTCTGAAATTATGCTCTGCAATGCCAAAAGGGCGATTAAAATGTAAGTAGAATATGTGAGAATTTATTCCATTTAAATGTTTCTCTACTCATAGACATGGTTGTTTTGCTCTCTTCTGCATGTGAGCATGAGAGGAGGATGACCTGAACGCACACACCCAATTTTCTTCCTTAGCGTTAGTGAGACGAGCTGCCCGGAGGTGAAAATGTATCTTCAGCAGAACTGAGCTTCTGTGTAGAATCAGTCTTTTACTGACCGGCTCCTGTTGCAGGACCTTCAGCAATAGAGGGTTTTTTTTCGCAGAGCTTTATTCGTCCTGCAGACTCATTTAACAATAAAGAAAGTTTGGCCAAGTCAGAACAAGGAAGGCATTGTACAAATATATATGAAGATGGGAGGAGATTTTGTAACTCAGTCTTTGGTGTTCATTATGGGATAATGAGCAGGTGGCAGCTAATGGGTGCTTAAGTAATAGATAAATACACCATATGTAATATACATATTAACTGAATGCATTTTGCTTCCTTTAAACAACTAGAACAAAAAATGTTTGTTTCAAATTGTTAGAAGCTAGAAATACTCATTAGAAAGCAGAGGTTGAAAACCTAGCTGTGAATCATTTCTACCTTATGTCAATCTGTTCAAGCACGTATTTGAAGTGAATTCATGCTTTTATTTCTCGGCTGGTGAAGGGGTGGCAAAGAGAAAATGGCAGAACTGGCGGCAGCTGGCAGTGAAGAAGAAATCATACATAGTATATTATAAAGTGGATGTCTCTCGATAGTGTGAGAACCATTTCAGGCTGCTGTAGGAGCTCTGGCTGTTTTGGAAGCCCTCTTGTTGAATGCAGGTAGGGTTCATGCTGCAGGACACCAGGGTGATCCAGTCCTCACCTTGGTTTGGAGCTGAATATCCTCATGAAGCTCTGGAGAAGGTTTGAAACAAAGCCTCCGGTTACTTCTTGAAAAGGAAAAATAGTTTGTGCACACCTGAATCTCTTTAAGAACTGAGCCAACAGTGAGGGGAAGCAGCCAGGGGAACTGTTTCAGAATTGCAACATGGGTCCAAAGCAGGTCACTAATGCAGACAATGACCACAGCAATAAAGTCACAAGAATAATTAACCATGCCTGATGCTTTTTTTTTTTCAATCTGAACAGTAAAATAATCCAAGACCTGGTATGTTTGCCAAAGGAACAGAAATAACCTGACATATTAGCTGTATGCCTAATAGTATATTAGCATAGTTACTGTATCTGCAAGTTATTTCTATTCTTGTTTATAGCTCCTAGCGAGCTCCCAGTGACACCTGTTATTAGCAATTGATACAACACATGAGGAGAAAGACTATGTTTAAAGATCAGAGAAGGAGTACTTTTAAAGATTGAGTTAGTTTGGATTTTTTGAGGTGTAACTACATGCAGAATACTTTTTCTGGATTCCGAATAATGTATTATTAACTGGAAAATACAGTTTTTCAAGTACTCATGAAATATTTAGAAAATTCCTTGCCATTTAAAGGAAGTCTTCCTGCTTTTAGCTGCTTGTTTGAATGGCAAGCAAACATTTACTCAATGTCCGTGGTGTAAGCATTTAAACAGAAAGTAAAAGATTACCTAACAGAACTTGTGTGTGATTGACAGCTATTGGAATTTGACTGCAATTCTGTGTTATTTAAGATGATAACAAATAAAATGTGTGCATTCGGAAAAGCTGGTTTTGGATGGATGACCTTTACTTGGCTGAATGAAAGTAAAATGAAATAAATTACATTTCAGCCTCTCTGAAACTGGCGTATAATGCTGAACTGAACTGTGAGTATTTCACTAGGAGATTTCGAATAGGTTCTCAAAGATTTTTACTTTTTTTTCCCAAATAAAGAATAAAATATGATAATCTCCTAGGAGACTTCTGAAAAGATACTTTGAATTGTCATTTTGTGCAAGGAGGCAAGACAGAGTTTTGCAGAGCTGATGTGTTGATAGTATGATTGCTTTAGCTAGATTTATTTTTCCATTGGGATTTTACATCATTGCTTTATTTAACTGCTACATATAAGGGAAATTACATAAAAGGGATAGTGTTCAGGCAAATGTGGCACAGAATTTAGCTTTGAAATACGTTGATTTACAAAACCTAAGAACAATAGAAATGTTTCCACTGCCATTATTGTTTGAAATGCAGAGGAAAGATTTTTTATTTTTTTTATGGATTTCTGCAGTGTATAAGCTGTTGTTCTCTGCTAGTGGAGGACAAACTCAGATTTACTGGACAGTAACTACAGTAACTATAAACCATGGTGGAAATTACTTTCTTGTTTCCATTGGGCAAGGTGAATTAAGCGCCCTTTGTTTTCTATTCTCTCTCCAAGCACCGGTTCTCAAATGTTTTTGGATTCTGATGCATTGAACATAAAACTATATTTTGAGCTATAAAGGTTCAAAGGAGACTTAATCACCAAATTGTTTAATTTTCTTTTGTCCATTATCAGCTTGTTAAAACAAAACCTTATCTTGAGAATGTTGGGTTTGTTAATGTTTTCTCAGGGATATTTTTTGCCAGATTTTGAACAGATTTTCAAGGAAGCCCATAACTGCTTTAATGCCAGAGGGCCTCATTAGAAAGGGAATGGTTTGAAAGATTTCAATTTTGCCTTGATAAAAATGAGAACATTTTCAACATCACAAAAATTTTAAGAGGACAAAAAATCATTCCAGCTATCGTTCCTTAATGGCTGGAAGATTTCTTATCCTGTGTCAAGCCTGGAGGACAGGTACACACTGTCACATGCTGTCAGGATGGGATATGACAACAGCATCACATCTTTCTCCTGGTGGAGAACCGGATTAATTGTATTACTTTCTAAAGAAATGCAAGGGTGGAAGAAACACATCTCACCTTTATACAAACATAGCTTAAGTCATTAGTACTTTCCATCAGGAGACAATCCAGCAAATGTTGCTCTAGCAGCAAGCACCTAGAGGAGTACCATGTTTCCCAGCGTCCCCTAAGCTTTTAGGTAAGGATACCTTGACTCAAAGAGATTGTACCTATAACATGCACATGTAAGATATCTTACAAAAATTTCAGTCTCCTCTCTGGTCCTATACTAATTATCTCTACTATCACCATGATCATGGTGAGAGCTTCATAGTCTCAGTCTCAGACTTCATGATTCCTACCAAGAACAGCCTCAACCCACTCTCTTAACTGCCTTTCTCTTTTTTCCTTCTACTTCTACTGTTCACTTTTCTTCATTCTCTGACCCTATTTCCGTCTTTATTTTGTTTCTTTTTATGGAAATATCATGCCTTTTTCATTTCTTTGAAATGAATGAAACAATTAGGTGAATCTGACAGCTTCAGCAACATTTTCATTTAATTTCATTTCATTTCATTTTGTTTCAAATTTCATTTCATTTCAACAACTTATTCAGCTAACAAAATATTACTGACAATGGTTTTTTTCCTGTCCTGTCCTCATTTAGAGTTCTCTCTTTTCTATGCATTTGCCTATTTTAAGTCAGATCGACAGAACTCTGAGTATTCTTGATAGGGCCCAGCATGTTAATACAAAACCAATTATTACCTAAATGGAAATTGTTGAATAAAAGCCCATGAGAAGACTGGGAGAAAAGCACCTGGAAGCAGTGCATTTTTTCTTCTGATACACTACTCCTCTGAGAGAGGGGAAAGATTACCATCCCTGGAGGTATTTAAAAAACGTGTAGATGTGTTGTTTAGGGACATGGTTTAGTGGTGGACTTGGCAGTGCTGCGTTAATGGCTGGACTTGATGATCTTAAAGGTCTTTTCAACCTAAGTGATTCTATCAGTTCTCAGACAACTAACACTAGATAAGGAACTGGAAGTCTTAGGACTTCAAAAGTCTTCAGGAAGACAGGACCTCCAGACTTGTCCAGAGCAAAGATTGCAGAACAGAGTGAGTTTCTTGATAGTGTTATTTGTTTGTTAAAGACATTTTATATTATACACATGTCCTACTGTGCTATTTAAAACAGGTTTGGTCTTGAAGAGCCATGGCTTTACTGTGTTATTTGCTATGCATAATTAATGTTCATACCTACAAGTGTATACTTGACTAAAGGTGCTACAGTTACTTTCATGGAGACATGGTACAACATGTATTACACCCCTGACATTTCCTGAAGACTTCTTTCTTAATCTTACATGCATTTCATAGCAGCCTCACTCTGCTTATTATTCATTACTAGAGTTATACCTTGTTAAAAGTGACTGCAGGATCCAGATCACTGATGTTTTCAGGTGAAACCTTTGTCCAATTAATGAGCATGAATTAAAACCCCGTAAATTTGGTTATAACACTGGTGTTTTGCATACATTTTCTGGACCTATGATTGCAGGCTTTGTGTAGATTACTATGTAAATGCCTCATTTGAAATAAGGCATTATGTTCTTCCAACTGTGTTCAGCTCTGTCTGCTTCCATTCCCAGATTCCTCCTTGTCTCACTTCTCAGGTCTTCTGGAAGACTCTGGATGCAGGCAACAGCACTGCCACCAAATGATGCTGCTCTGAACCACCAAGTCGCTTCTTCCCATGCTTCTCATTATGCCCATTCCCAAGCCTTGCTCTGCCCTGACATCCAGCCGACATAGGTCCTGCTTTGATGTTTAGTGGGGCTCCATGCTGGGCCTCACTTTTAACATGTTTTTTACCTTACTAATTGGGAATCACTGCTCTTGAAGTTTCCCTAATGATTGGCCACAGTATAAATAAGACCACTAAGCTATCAAGATGTCTATACTCCAAGCTGGTTATGCTATAATGCCATAAAAAGCAGCATAATAAACAAAACCACAGAACGATATAGAGAATAACTAATATCAAACTGAATACACCACACTAAAGTCATTACTGCTGTAGCTGCTGAGGAGAATAATCACTTAGATAAAGCAAAGCAAGGGAGGTTTGTAAATAGACGATACAATGAAGACAATTCTTAGCCATCTGCCTTTTGACTTTAATGGAAAAATCTCTTAAAGAGAATAATTCCAAATGGAGGGTTGAGGAGGAATAACAGAAGGACTTTCTTCTAAGGGCAAAAGTATACAGCCCACAAATGTGGGCTTTCCTGGTCTTCAGTCATCAACACTTAACCTTTTGCTTTGCAGCTTTGAAAGCTGCTGTTACTTACTGAATGATAAGCCACATTTCCTATGTAATAATGGTGGCAGAAGTTTGCTACCATGCGTTGTAAGTCTGAAGGTATATTTCCATTGTAAACAGAGAGTATGAAACCCACTATTTGAATGTCATTCCCACAACTCAGCTAACACTCTGTCACTGTCATTTTAGCATCCTAATTACATCAACATTGTCTTTTTTGACTCACACTTCAGATTTCCAATCAAAATGTCTCTGATGAGGGAAGTAGCATTATGGCAATCAAGCAGCAGAACAACATCTCCAAGTAATCTTAGCTTGTTCAACATCCCAACTGCACTGTAGAACATAGATCTGAACAGCTAAACATGGCAGGAAAGTACACACCACTGCGAACTGCTCTGGCTTAGATAGCTTTTAAGGAGCAGTTAAATGTGGATGAGAATTGCCAGACCTCACTGCACCTTACCCCTAGAACACCATAATAGTGAATGATGGTAAAGAAACAGCAAAGCAATATAATTTATGCCTGTTAGTATATTCCCTGTATGCTTGCATATGTGCATATGAATTTACACAAAAAAATTTCCCACACCATAGACTCATTAGAAGTGTTTTCACCAGAAGTTTTTTATTGAAATGTGCAGGAAGCCTAAACCCAGGAAGCCTTAGGTTCCTGGTTATTACAGCACTGTGACTGTGAAAGATTATGGAGCGGTTGGTCTTGAGAGTGCTCACAGGGCATCTGCAGGACAACCAAGGGATCAGGCCCAGCCAGCATGGGTTCATGAAAGGCAGGTCCTGCTTGACCAACTTGATCTCCTTCTATGACCAGGTGACCCGCCCAGTGGATGAGGGAAAGACTATGGATGTTTACCAAAGACTGGACTTTGGTAAAGCCTTTGACAGCGTCT